>NC_037528.1:47767142-47791189 GCF_001531365.2 Cynara cardunculus var. scolymus
AATAAATTAAATAAATTACATAAAATATAAAAACTTTTAAATAGTTGATTGAATATTAACATTGATATAATTTTTTTCAAAATTATTATATTTTCAAATTTATATTTTATTCAAAAATAAAATCATTATTGTTTCCTTAAAAACACATAAAATCGTATTATAACATCTACAAAAACACATAATAAATAGAACATTAAAATCGAGATTTGTCTCGCTGCATTGCGCGAGTACCCTTCTAGTATATTTTTAATACATTATAAAATTTACAATTGGGTCACTCATATACACTTTAAAAATGCGTTTTAATATAATTAAAATTACGTTTTCTTATAAAAATACATTTATTTATAAAATTATTTGAATTTTCGGGCCGGGCCGGGCCGGTCCATAGTCGGTCTCATAACCGGTCCCGGTCCCGGTCGGTCTCACGAAACTACCAAAAACCTCAATCGGTCCCGGTTTTCGGTCCCATAACCGGTCCTTACCGGTCCCGGTCCCGGGCCGGGCCGGACCAATTTGGCCATCTCTAGATGCTTATTAGATAATTTTTTATCAGTAGGAGTCAGCTCTCTTACTTTATCAATAACATTCTTGGTCATCAAAATTCATTGTTTGTAACTACTTTTTACCTGGTAAATGCGTACCGGATAATATTCTCTGTCTTGTTTGTCGTATATTACTGGATAGAAATATCGTCCTTGCCATATTTACACTACAAAGTAATGGGCCGTTTATCTAAACAGTTACCCGGTAAGCGCTTAACGATAAATTTCAACTCTATCTCTTACTTATTAGGTAAGATTTTAGTCTACCAAACGACATAGTATGTAATAATTTACCCGGTAAGCGCTAACCGTGGTAAGAGTCGTCGTCATCACTTACCGGGTAAGACTCTCGATTCGTTCATTCGCTCTTACCAGGTAAGATTCTTGGTACTTGTCATATTCATCCGGTAAGGGAATGTGATTTGATAAGCGCTTACCCAAGTAAGCATTTGGTAAATAGCCCCTTAGTGACATCTGGTAAACGTTTGGTAAAACGATCTCTTAATTATGTAAAAGAGGAATTTAAAAAAGAATATATAACATTATTTAAGAAAATTTAATGAATAAAAGGAATAAAAGAACGCGTTTGAACAAAAATACCACAAAAACTAACCCAAATAATGAAAATACTGATTATATTCATCATCATTCATCTGGAAAAAAAATTCAAAACTGGTCAGTCCAACCAAAATGCATCTCCAAAAGCTAAAAGGATAACTGCATGTGTATGAAAATAAATCCATACAGATCAAAGCGATCTTGATCTGATGACTGAGATGGAGGTCAGGAAATAATATCTATAAGACTGATAACGTAATCAAGTCAGATATACAAGCTTTCTACGTTTTCTATATTCAACTACCACGCACTTTAGTATCGATTTTTTTTTCTTAGAAATTTACAAGGGTATGAATGATTAGATAGGTAGGAACATAACAGATAAGTACAAAGACTGAATGTGACCATTATTATACAGAACGTACAATAAGCCCTCTTTGCCCAAAAAGTACATAAATCATTACAAATAAAATAAGGGGTCGTTTACCCAATTGCTTACCCGGTAAGAGTCAACACTATAATTTATTTTAATGTGCAAGATTTTAGTACATCAAAACATATTGAATGCAACAATTTACTGGGTAAGTGCTTACCTGGGTAAGAGGCGTCATCCTCACTTACCGGGTAAGACTCTCCATCATTCTCATCGCTCTTACCCGATAAGATTCTTGACCTTTCTTATGTTCATCCGATAAGAAATTTTATCCGGTAAGCACTTACCAAGTAAGTGTTTAGTAAATGGTCCCTAAGAAACTTGCGACCTCTCTACACTTTGAGGTAGAAGACTGATATGTGTACATCATACCTTCTAGACGATACTTCAAAGCAATGACGGATCCAAATTTTTTTATTGTGGAGAACGTAATATAAAATCAAATAATAATGAACTAAAATCAAATAATATTTGGGTGAAAAACAATAATTAACCAAGGAAGCGATGGATTTTGGGGCCTTTTTCACAGGGGTGTTCATCGGTTGAAATCCAATGGATTTAGGTGAATCCGACCCGATCCAATCATCCATTGGATGTTGGATTTTGTCACCTAATCTGATCCGATTAACATTGGGCGTCCAATTCGATCCAAATCCAATGGATGATAGGATCGGATTGGTTCCATCCGTTGGATGTTACTATTGGTTATCCATTAAATCAGATTGGATCAGTCCAATCTTTTGATCCAATATTCAACCAATTAATCCACCTTTTCAATCAATTATTCATATATTTTCTTAATTTATTAGAAAACAATGTATATAAATATCAACTAAAAAACAATAATCTAAAATGTTAATAATTATATATAGTTATTAATCGGATATTAGTTGGATGGGGAATTGGATCGTCGTTGGATTTGATCGGTTCGGTTTTATTGGATACTGGACCGTCATCTAAGAACCAACCAATCCTATTTGGATGTTGAAATTTTGGATCCGGTCCGATTCAATTACAACTGGATGTCCAATTATGGTCGGTTGGTTTAAATTGAATCGGATGACTTTCTACACACCCTTACTTTTCATTTGTCGGGGGCACTTTATAACTTTAGGTAAACAATCTAGATAATAAAAATTAACATGCAACTCATTAGATTTGTTGGGGGCCTCTGACCCCTACCCCTGTCTTAAATCCGCCCCTCCTTCAAAGTCGGATATACCGAAATCATTTGCTTTGGTTTGGTTTAGAAGATATTTACGACAAATTGTAAATTTTTAGATGTTTATATATGATTTGCAGTAAATTTTTGAAAGAATTTTATATTTTGAACTTTCTCATGGTTCGTATTTAACTTAACCAAAATATAGTCGATGATAAACAAAGATAAAAACGTAATAGAGACAGATTCCGATAACCATAATATTTTAAGAATTAAAAGACCACTTATTTTATACTAGAAGGGTACTCGTGCAATGCATTGAGACACATTTCCATTTCAATGTTTCATTTAATTTTTATCTATGTCGATATAATACGATTTATGTGGTTTTGAGAAAGCAATAATTTTTATTTTTGACAATATCATATAAAATTTGTAAAAAAATATATCAATATTAGTATCAAATTAACTATTTAAAAGTTCTTGTTTGTATATTTTTTTAATTCAAGATTTTTATTATAATTTAATTTAACTTAATTTAGGTTTAATAATATTTTTTTATAAATATAATAATTAAGTATTATGTTAGAACTCAATAATTATCCTAATTATATTTTAGATTTTTTATATTTTAAAATGAGATGTTTATCCTCTATTTGTTTATGTTTTGTCCGCAGTTAGTTACACAAATTCAAACATAGAGCTTTAATAAGTTGTACTTATGCACAATTTACTTGTAATCTTGAATTTTAAGTAATATGCATCAATAAAGAGTACTTCGTGCATAAAAGAAAATGGTTTTTAAGAGTTTTTGTCAAATGTTTTATAATATAGTATAGATATTATTCATCATAAATAATACACAAAATAAATGGTTTTTATCTCATCCTCACTTACCAAGTAAGATTAACGGTCATTGCTTTTGTTTCACCGGGTAAGATTTTTAGTCCTTATCATATTAATATAACTTGGTAAATACTTACTAAGATAAGCATTTGGTAAAGGACCTAAATATAAGATTACCACGTTACCGTATTTCCAACATCTGATTCTAAAACCTAAATTTAAAATCAACGGCTCCACAGTTCATCGACTTAGGGGGTGTTTGAGATTGCTTATTTTAGGTGTTTTTTAATTTATTTCAGTTTGGCACCGGTGATAAGCTGAATGCTAGTGTTTGGATGAAGAAAAATAAAACTGCTTATATCGGTGCCAAACCGGTAATAAGCAATTTTTTATAAGTTAATTCTTTCTGATTTATGAAAAGCTGCTTATTACCAGTTTACCATTTTAACCCTGCTTTATTAATGTTTTCTAATTATTAAAGATATTATTATAAATAATGAAAAATAAATTTTTACATGTTAAAAATCAAATAAGTTAATAAGCAATCCCAAACACTTCATAAGTCAATAATATGAAAGACTGTCATTTCTGGTCATTTTACATATATAAGCAAAATTTGCTAAACACTAAAAAACAGCTTATGAACTTATTACTTTTTGGTACCACTATAAGCTAATTTAAACATTTTTTTACAAAACTCCGGTTTGATACCACATAAGTTAATAAACACTTTTACAAAAAAACATAAGTTGTTTTAAATAAACAATCCCAAACATCCCTTTATTCGCTTCACATTCGATTTCTCCATAGTTCACGACTGCTTCTACATCAGGTACACTTTCGATTCCTCCATCGCCACGACTTCTTCGTTAGGCTTTATATTTCGATTTCTCCAGGTTTTCAATTCCGAGTTCCACGGTCTTCGACTTCTTCATTACGTTTTCGAGTTCCACGGTCTTCTTCATTGGGTTTTCTAAGTTTATTCATTAAACTCGATTTTAGACTTATTCAAGACTCGATTGTAGTAATAGGGCCGGCCCTCGGTATGGGCGACATGGGCCTTCGCCACAGCCCAAGGGGCATTAGTATAGCCCTATAGCCCAAGCCGGTCTATAATATCAGTCCAGAGGGTTTGCTTCGCTCCAGGCTCCACCGCTCCAGGCTCCACCTCGTCCTCCCTAAACCCTAGTTCCCTTCGAGGCTTCGCTTTGACCTTTCGTCCTTCCCTCCCGGCTCTCGCTCCTGACCGATTGTTACCAAAAGTATCACATCTGCCCTCATTTACACTGCTGCTGATTTAACATCTCAGGTACTTCAATTAAACCCTAACATTTGTTTTTTGTTCTTGAATTGCTTTACTATTGTTAACCTCGAATTAAGCTTGAAGTTTCATATGTAAAGTTAACCGAAATCCTTTTTTGATGATTCCTGATGCTACGAACTATAATTCACTCGTATAACCACTGTATGGCATAACATCCATGCTCATTTTGTTGGGAGTGGATTGACCTTGCGATGATCAATGCCTACATCCCATATTGATTTTCAGCAGAAACCATAGGTCATGTGGCCATAGTTCATACTGGACTGAAACACAAACTAACTCTACAGTAGTAAAGCAATTTACACACACTAGAAACTAGAAAGAGAGTGGAGTAATTGACAATTTGATAGTGAGTCCAGTTGGTCATGGGGTTGGGCTTGCTTACAAACTCAGCCACCATAGATTGGTCTTGAAATCGCCAAGTATATCCTGTGATTAACCTTGAAGTAGTTGATATCATTACCCTTTAATGACCGGAGTGTCCAAGTCATGAAAATAGCCTCTTTGCTACAATGCAAGTGAGGCCTGCACACAAGTCGTCCATAGTATAGTCTGGGGAGTGGTGCTTGGTGGTCATCAGTTTTTTAGTAGTAATGTATTAATTTAGAGTAGATTATACATTCTTAAGTCGTAAGTAGGTGGACAAACAGTAAGCTATGATAATGGCTTAGAGTAACCAAGAATCACCAGTTAACAAAAATAGGTAACAGACAAATTGAAATTTCTGGATCAAATAAGGCCAACAATAAGGCTTCCTGTAATTATGTTGCTGACTAAAATTAAAGGTAACATGAACTGTTACTGTTATATGTATACCTCCTTGCGTTGTATGTGAGTTTGTATGTCTCTTTGTTGGATTGTCACAAATTGATTTGTCTGCTTCCATTTTCAAATTGGAGTTGCTCTTAATCTTCCATTTTCAAATTGGAGTTGCTCTTAATCTTCTCTTGAAAAGCAGTACCCGATGCTTATAAAGCCTAGGTACAAAAAGCACTGCCCTAATGCAAATTAAAAGTGATAAATACGATATCTTACTACTTTCGTTTCAAATGAGTTATTTCTGGGATTAAGAATGGGCGAGAGTTACTCATAATTAACGGAAGCTGTCTCCTTTCAAAAAAGCAAGGGAAGCTTGACTAGGTTCCAAACCCCTTAAAAATTTGTGCCTTCTTGAGTTCTTGGTTTATTGGAGCAGGGGCATCTTTTTGGCTTCCCGTCCAGGGCATTCAAAACCATTGGACCGCCCCTGATTGTAGACTTGTTTCAGACTCAATTTCAGACTTGTTTGATGGAGACATTTGCTACTGTTTTGGTGTCTGGTTTGATGTCGATTTTCCACATCTGTTTGGACTTGTTCAAGACTGGTTTTGATGTCGATTTTCTACATCTGTTTGAACTTGTTCAAGACTGGTTTGATGTCGATTTTCCAATCTGTTTTAGACTTGTTCAAGTCTGGTTTAGTGTCAATTTTCCACATCTGTTTGGACTCGTTCAAGACTAATTTCGTGTCAATTTTCCACATCTGTTTGGACTTGTTCAAGATTGGTTTGGTGTCAATTTTCCAATCTGTTTTAGACTTGCTCAAGACTTGTTTGGTGTTGATTTTCTGCATCTGTTTTACACTTGTTCAAGACTGTTTTTTTAGTTCAATGCTCCTATGAAATTTGTTTCAGTGATTGAATATATGATGCTACTATGAATTTTGATTATTGTTTGTTTTGTAAATTTTGTGGTCATGGATCGAAATCACTTGGTTGTACTCGTTAACTTATTGAATATTTACATTCAAATGCTTGTGTATTTGTTTTCTCTTACGATTTCAAGTCTGTCTCCTTAACTACTCGGGCATATCGACTTATTTGTTATTTTTGGTTGACAAATTTATTTATCACTTCAATAAATCAATCTATATCTTTATATAGGATTAGGGTTTTAACGTTCATTCACAAACAGCTCCAATTTCTCATCAAAGAAGACAGGCGAACGTCAAATTGAAGAAGATGTTATACATAATCGGATTGGGATTAGGAGATGAAAGAGACATTACATTGAGAGGATTAGAAGCTGTCAAGAAATCCCAAAAGCTCTACATTGAATCCTACACTTCTCTCCTTTCATTTGGTATCTCCAAAGATGGCATCTCCACCTTGGTAATCCCTTCTTCCTTCTCTAAATTCCACACTTTCTCTTACCATAATTGCTTCCTTGTAATGGGTTCTTATTGATTCTTGAAGTTAAAAAGGTTTAACAATTTCACATAGGTAGTTTAGTAATTGGGGCAAGTACCGATCTTGCCCCATCTTCCTGATTTTTGTTCCACCTTTTTTGGTGGGACAGAAAAAAATGCAATATTGTCTTACAGAGGTCCTGTCTTGTTCTAGTTTAATGTCACGTCAAGTGTAGGAATATTTGATTGCTATGTGTTGATTTGTATTTCTAAGTGTTCATGTTGTAGGGGATGAAACTGATATCAAGTTTTTATAGGAAAAATTGTACGGGAAGCCACTTATAATTGCAGATAGGGAAATGGTGGAGGAAAAGGCCGATGATATGTTGTTGGAGGCCTGTGAATTTGATGTTGCTTTTCTTGTCGTTGGAGATCCTTTTGGGTGACGATACACTTCCTAACTCATATTATCTATTTTCTGCTCTCAGAATGTGTTAAAGTTTTGTCCTGTTCCAAAATAAATGTCCACAATGAAAAAGGCACACAAATTTAGGAATGTATAATTATTACACTACTAAATAATAGTTTTATTCTTAATAATAGATGGAGTAATGAATTTCTTCATTTCATAATCAGGGGTAGAATTGGACACTTATTTTGGACAATTAAAGATAGAAATGTGGATACTTATTTTAATTTTTCCATTTTTAATTGGTAATACGTATAATTTGTCAAAAACAGAGCAACGACACATAGTGACCTAGTGGTACGGGCGAAGAAATTGGAGGTGGAAGTTAAGGTTATATATAATGCATCGGTAATGAATGCGGTTGGAGTATGTGGTTTACAACTCTACCGTTATGGAGAGACCGTTTCATTACCATTCTTCACGGAAACATGGAGGCCCGATAGTTTCTATGAGAAGATTCAAAGAAATCGAGGACTTGGACTACACACCCTGTGCTTGTTAGGTAATATATATATATACACTTTTGGCAATTGCTCAACCCATCTGAAATAAATGCCTATGATGAAAAAGTCGTACATTTTTAGAAATATGTAATTATTACTCTTTATGTTGGTGCATATATTGGGACAAGTTCAAATGAAAACCATAAATATTTTGAGAACATGGGAACCAACTATTCATGAATCATTCATCGTCAATATTTTAGGGTTATTTATTATGAATAATTCATGAAATAGTTGGTTCCTGAGTTAAAAAAATATTCACGGTTCTCATTTATCTTCTTAATCTTTAGGCGATTTGTGCGGTGAAACTCACTCTTTTGGCATTGCAGATATACGTGTTAAAGAACCTTCATTGGAATCATTATGCAGGTTAGAATACGGACACCCGATATATTTCATATTTAGTTCCATTTCATTCTCGCATACCCTGACATTTTAGATTTCAGAGGAAAAAAGCAGTACGAGCCGCCTACTTTTATGACGATTGGTGTTGCCATTGATCAGCTCCTGGAGGTTGAACAACTACGTGGAGAATCTGGTATATATGTTCACACGTCATTTTATATAAATATAATCTTTCGTTTTCTTGGCCTTTTTATAAACTTTCACACTTTTCACAAGCCGAGGGTCTGTTGCTCTAACCCTTATGGTAGAGGTCAGGTCTGTGTACATCCCAACCCACGACCCCATCTCGGAGTGGGTTATACTGGGTTCGTTTCTCTGAGGGCATAAGATATAGAACAACTTATTTTTGATCGACATTAAAGAAAAATGCCATCTTGACGGTTTCTTTTATTTGGCAGCTTATAATGAAGACACGCTTTGTGTTGGATTTGCACGGCTAGGAAGCGAGAACCAAATGGTGGTGGCGGGTTCAATGAAGCAGTTACGGGCGGTTGACTTCGGTCCACCTCTTCATTGCCTCACGATCGTAGGCAAAACTCATCCCGTGGAAGAGGAAATGCTCGACTTCTATAGAAGTTGAAATGAAAGTCGTCGATACAATACTTGAATTTTGTAGCAAAATGCAGTAATATTTAGTTATGTACACGTATATGTACTTGTTTAGAAACATTTGTTCCGCTTGCTTTTTGGGATAGATGATAGGTCTGCTTGTATTTTTTACTTTACAGTCGCTACCCTCATCTGGGCGGGATGTATTAGGCTCGTTTTTCGGTTCCGTTTTATGTACTTTGTTATGCTGCACATATCATTTTTGTTTCTTGGAATGTTACTTTTGATGTTTTTGATTTTGTTGTCACACTAATAGTGTGGTTTTTGGATCTGTGTTTAAATTGGTTATTATTATTTAAAGACGTAATAATCGGTTTTTGGGTGTTTCAGTCAACACTATCACTTGCTTACCAAGTAAGATTTTAGTTTACCAAAATAACATTGTATGTAACAATTTATTGGTAATTGCTGACCTTGGTAAAGGGTCGTTGTCTTCATTTATCGGATAAGATTCTTGGTCCTTGCCTCGTTTTTACCGGGTAAGATTTTTGGTTCTTTGTCATATTCATTCGATAAAGTAATATGACTTGATAAGCACTTATCTGGATAAACATTTGGTAAACTAACTCTAAATATATTTAAGATGAAAAATATATGGGAACCAGACATAGCTTTTTGACTCTTGTTGAAGAAAGAATAGTTATAGAAGATACTCTCATATACCACCAACTTTTATTTTTGAGAAAATGACCTAATTTGTTACTTCTTCTATATTTTTATTTATTTTTTTTAAATAAATGTCTACTTTCATAATTAAGTTTTTATTTTTAATTTTATCTTTAATTATGATATGGAGAAAAAATTTCTCCATTATCAAGAATATAAATAAGGAAAAGTCTAAAAAAACCCAGTGAACTTTAGTGTTTGGAATGATTAAGTTTTTAGACAATTTTTTGGAACAAATAAGTCCTTGGACATTTGAAAACATGTTAAATAACTTATTGAACTTTCTAAAACCTGTTAGATACATTCTTATAACCTATACAACTGGTTAATGTGGTAAAATAATGAAAAAAGTCTAAAAAATACCCAATGAACATTCATATTTTGAACGATTAAGTCTCTAAACATTTTATGAACCAAAAAGTATTTATATATATAAAATTAAACAAATATAATAAAAAAAATACTTACATTTACAAAAAAATAATTACATTAATTTTTTTTGATAAAATCTATTTTAATTAAAGTTAAAATATATTATGTCAATATTTTTTCAAACTAAAAAAAAATTAGAAAAAAAAAAATTAGGGATTAAATTTATTTTAATTAAAAATAAATATATCATTTATGTGATTTTTTTTAAATTAAAAAAGAGATTTAAAAAGATTATTGATGAAATTTATTTTCATTAAAAAAATATTTTTATTCTTAATTAAAATATATTTAATCAATAATCATTTTTAAATTATTTTTTTATTTTTTAATTTAAAAAAATCATATACGAATTATATTTTATTTTTAACTAAAAATATATATAATCACTAATTCTTTTTAATATATTTTTTATTTTTTTGAATTTGAAAAATCATTGACATAATATCTTTTATTTTTAATTAAAATAAATTTCATCAATAATCTTTTTTAAATGTAAGTATGTTTTGGTATATTTGTTTTATTTTATATAACGCAAGTACTTTTTTTGTTCAAAAAATGTTTAGGGACTTTATCGCTTAAAATATGAATGTTCGTTGGCTTTTTTTCATGTTTTTTCCATTATTTTACTACGTTAATTAGTTTTATAGGTTATAAGGATGTATATAACAAGTTTTAGAAAGTCAAAGAATTTGTTTAGCATGTTTTGGAATGTTCAAGAACTTATTTGTTCCAAAAAAAATTGTCCAAGGACTTAATATTCCAAACACTAAAGTCAATTGGATTTTTTAGACTTTTCCCATATAAATATCACCAAATAGTCTATGTCCTAGAGGTATGTGAGTCTTTGACCTCGAGGTCATGATTCAAACCTCATCAAAAATAAAAAAGATGTATGAATTTATTTGTTTTATTTACCGTATATAAATATTATATACTAAAAAAATATCATTTATTCAATTAAAAAAATATAATAATGATCTATTTTTAAAACCATATATTATTTTAATTGATAACATTTATTTTGGAGGAAGAAAATACAAGTTAACTTTTACTCAAGTAATATGTTTATTGATTCTTTGAGTAAACTACAAATTTGGTTCATATAGTTTGTCAATAATAGCATTTTTAGTCCTTGTAGTATCAAAATTACAAGATAGTTATGTTACTTTGCAAAAATATCTAAATTTGGTCCATGTCTCTAATCTATACTATATATAAAACATTTGACAAAAAAACTCTTAAAAACTATTTTTATGCATGAAATACTGTTTATTGATGCATATTATTTAAAATTCAATATTACAAGTAGATTGTGCTCAAGTACAACTTATTAAAGCTCTATCTTTGAATTCTTGTAACTAACTGCAAACACACATAATTAAATACATGACAAACATCTCATTTTAAATCTAAAAAATCTAAAATATAATTAGAATAATCATTAAATTCTAACAAAATACTTAATTATTATCTTTATAAAATTATATTATTAAACAAAAATTAAATTATAATTAAGAAATTTGAATTAAGGAAATTACACTGAACACAAGAACTGTTAGAAAGATTAATTTGATACTGATATCAATATATTTTTTTAAAATTTTTATAATATTTTTTAATTTATATTTTATTAAAAAATAAAAACATTATCGTTTTCTCAAAACCACATAAAACCGTATTATATCGACATAAAAAGGGAATAAAACGAAACATCGAAATCAAGATGTGTCTCGATGCATTGCATGAGTACCTTTCTAATGACTACTAAAATATTCAGAAACCATTAAAATATTCAGACAAATGAGGGACATTTTTATCATTTTACTGGATATATTTGCATGGACGGACCTACAGTGGTGCCAACGGTGACACGTGCCACCGTATTATTTCTCCTTCAAAGGATAAAAAAATTTAGATTCGTGAAAAATGCAAATATTAATTTGTTGTGTGTCACCGCATGTAATTCGAAACTATAATGAGAACAAGTTTTCTTTAGTAAAGTTGGTTTGCAAGACTTTTATTCCGCCTCAGACCCAAGTTCGAATCCTGTTAGTGTCATTTTAGTCAAATGGTGTCACTGTTTGAAAAAAAATTCCTGTATTTGTTTCTTATAATCAAATGGTTCCATCATTTGAAAAAAATTCTGAGTTCGTCCCTGTATTTTTGATTTAATGATTTTTGTCCCTCTAGTTATCGATCAGATAAAAGACAAAAAAATCGATAAAAGAATGAAAATACCTCTCACTTAACGAAACTTTTCAACGGTCATTAGAAAGAAGGACCAAATCCGAATGTTTTCGTAAAACCTGATGGACATCTTGTAACTTCGAAACTACTGTGTAATTTCAAGAAACAAAAGGGACCAAATTTGTGGTTTACTCGTAACATTTTACATTATTATTATGTTTTTATTACGTCACCCGTTAAATATTGAGATTTGAGAAGCATCGAATACCGAAGAGTATAAATTGAGCGGGGAGAAAGGTTAGCCCACCACCATAACTCCATTTGAGTTCGATAATGGCGGAGAAGCTGGAAAATGGTAGTTTAAAGCTACGAAAATCATTCCCAAAGGCTTCAATCTATCCACTGATCCATCAACAAGAATACAGGAGTGAAACGAGAAATACCTTTGAATCAAGTCCAGCCAAGGCTACACTTGTTCGTAAAAAAAAATTCCATTCTTCATTTCTGATTTCAATTCATTGACGAATCGATTTTCTTCAGATCTGAGTCTGATTGTGGCGATGAAGATGGGGAAAATGGGGGAGCGAGTGAAATCTCAAGGATATTTTGGATGGTTCATTGTGATGGTAGTATTGGGGGTGGTGGCGTTCGCTGTAGTGTTTACTTACAAGAAGAAATATGGGTATCTTCCAGGTACTGTCTCTTCGAAATATGGCGATGCTCTCACGGTCGCTATGCAGTTCTTCGATATCCAAAAATGTAAGGTTGCTGCCGTTTAATTACTCGTAATTGATCTGTTTTACACCGATGAATTTGGTACAATAAACTTGATTGTTGTAGATGTGTTGTAATTCGTTGTGTCATAACTTGATTCATATTTCGTCAACACACCATTTTCCCCTTAATTCCATGTATTTTGATTTTTTGTTTCAATTGTAAAATTGAATAGGTTGTCTTTAGGTTCATTTGAATCATGTGGCATCTTGTGATTTCCGACTAATGGATTACGATCTTGTTGTTGTGTTCTAGCTGGTAAGTTGGTACACAATAAGATACCGTGGAGGGGGGATTCGGCTCTAAATGATGGGAAGAGTGCTCATGTGGATCTTTCGAAGGGAATGTATGATGCTGGTGATCATATGAAGTTTGGATTTCCGATGGCGTTTACTGCTACTGTGCTTTCTTGGGCCATCCTCGAGTACAGCGTACATATGAATGCAGTAAATCAATTGCAGCCTGCTAAAGACTCTCTTAAATGGATCACTGACTACCTTATGAATGCTCATCCTAAACATGATGTGCTTTACATCCAGGTTACTGCCTGATTCTGTTAATTAACTGAAACTTCGATATCACCATGATATTTGCATTGATCTTTGGATATGTATGTTTGGTAATCGTTGGATATTTCTGTTGTTTCTTATGAAGTATGATGTTATCATTTGTTTTACAAAGAACCCATGAAAATCTTATAGTTTGATTTGCAAAAAAATGAAAAGGGTGGGGTAATTTATAATTATATTGTTAAAGCCTTGTTATATACACACTCTTGCACAAGCCAGGGTCTTCATAGAACCAGCCACTGAACTCATGGGGTAGAGGTTTGGTCTGCGTACATCTCATCCCTCTAGACCCACTTTTGAGTGGGATTTACTGGGTTGGTGTATTTCAAATTGGCTTTTGGTCATGTCATAGAAGGTCATTTAACTAAAACGACCCTAAAATAAGGTCATTGTCTATTTTCAGGTCGGAGATCCTGTGGCAGACCATAAATGTTGGAATAGGCCTGAAGACATGACTGAGAAACGGCCTCTCACAATGGTGAACCCTTCAAAACCAGGTTCAGATGTTGCTGCTGAAACTGCAGCAGCCTTGGCTTCCGCATCCTTGGTGTTCAAGTCCAGTAATGCAACGTATTCGAGCTTGCTTCTTAGGCACGCCCAGGACTTGTTTGTTTTTGCCGATGAATATCGAGGTTCTTATAGCAAAAGCATCCCTGAAGTTCGAGCATATTACGATTCAACCGGTTATGGGGATGAGATTCTGTGGGCAGCTAGCTGGCTCTATTATGCAACAAAAGATAGCACATATCTTGATGTAGTAACTGGAAAAGATGGACAAAAGTATGCTAATTGGGGAACTCCTACTTGGTTCAGTTGGGATGATAAGCTACCCGGAACTCATGTAAGATTTTCTCTTGTTCTTTTTACCAAACGCTCCATATATTAATACATCGTTGTTTCTAAAAGAAACTGAAACTCGCAATGCTTGTAGGGTTGTTAGAGATTCACTTATAATATTAGGAAGAAAGGTCGGACTTGAAATTCTGTAAAGATGCCCACCTCCTTTCCTGCTAGGTTAAAGCCGTGGGGACTCAGGCTTAAAGTTCATAACTAACTTTCCAAAAGTTACCTTATCTGTCTTTCTTGTCTCTAGTTCTTCAAGTCCTTTTCATTCATATATTTCCTCAAGTTTTTGGGCTAACTTTCTCTCTTTTACACACTTTTTACAAGACGGGTTTTTTAATGGAAACAATCACCCTACTCTCTAGGGTAGAGGTCATGTTTGCTTACATCATATCCCCTAGGCCCATCTCAGGATGGGCTAGTTTTGTTTGGTTTCTTAGACGGACTCTGAGATCTAAAGTACTCCCTTCTAATCCATATAACTAATGTAGGTCTGAAAAGATACATATTTTAATGAATATATTCGACTGTTAGCTAAATATTAAAAATAAGTCTTAATAATGACGGATAACAGAATCTTGTGAAATAAGATTAACGTTATCTGTCATTTGTTATCTTATTACTAATAGGCAAAAGATAATTTTGGGAAAGTGTTGGGAGCTAACTCAAGTAACTTTGAGCTTCATGTATACCACATTGGGTTATTGAAAGTATTATATACTCCCTTCGTTCCAAGAAAAGTGTCCACATTTGACTTATATTGCTCCCGGCTCCGTTAGTCAATGGTGTGCATGGCATATAGCAAAGGACCACCCGACTTATTTCTCGATACATATAGAGGATTATTATCTGTAAATTGCTACAAATTTGGATTGTGCGGAACTTGAAATTAAGTATTTGAATCGGATGCAGGTTTTGTTGTCCAGAATAAGCTTCTTTGGTCTTGACGACGACGCAGATATAGATAACCTCAATGAGTACAGAAGGACAGCCGAGGCTATCATGTGCAACCTCTTGCCAGATTCTCCGACCGCAACAGGAAGCAGAACCGAAGGTATTTTTCAAGTTTACGTTCTCAAGAGAACACATGCGAAAATATCAGAAACATACGAACACTGCTTTTTATGTTCAACGAATATCTAATTGTATTATCAATGGATCATTGCAAGTCGGGAGTCTTTTCGAAAACAGTCTCTCTGTTTTTTGAGACTGAGGTAAGATCTGCGTATATCTTACCTTCCCAGGACCCTATCTCTCGTCGAGATATAATGGGTTTGCTTTTTTTGTGTCAATGGATCAATCTGCATTAGCCCCCTCAATTTTTCTACCGAGTCTCATATCGGCTAGATAGAGATTATCAAGTCTGTATATACGTAGGAACCTCCCCTTTCTCTATAAGGTTTCTTTTAGAGAGATTTAAAGGGGTTTTACATATTTTAATGGTCTGATTGTTGTTGTCAATAACGTAGGCGGTCTAATTTGGGTCAACAAGTGGCATGCTTTGCAGCAACCTGTAGCTTCCGCCTTTTTAGCCCTTGTATTCAGCGACTACATGCTTACATCCGAGACCCAAAAACTCGAATGCGATACAGAGTCTTTCTCACCATCCGATCTTCGAAAGTTTGCCAAATCACAGGTATCATTTAATTTGTGGCATTGACGTTATCTTTATCGCAGACATTATTCTTATGGAACGATTTGAACCTCTCTCTAAAAGAGCCCCTTAGGATGCATTTAGTAAATATGAAATGACAAATTGACGGTACAAAAGAGTTGTTCTCCAAAAAAGGGGACAAAAATGCATTTTTTATGTCCCATAAAAATAGATAGAACAAACCACAAGGGTGGTGACCGATTGGTTTGAGCTTGGTTCCAAAGGTCAAAAGTACCAGGAGGTCCCAGATTCAAATCCAAGGAGGAATAAAAATTCCCTTGTGGCCAATGAGGTTCAAATCCGGTGACTCCGAGCTATCTGCAAAGCAGGTGGTCGCCCAGGATTAGTCGGCTCGCATAACGGGTTGGATATCCAGGTTAATAAAAAAAAATAGATAGAATAAAAGTTATGAAGATGGGACATGACTTACAAAAGATATTCCACAATTCTTTCAACCACTTACCTCACTTTTGTCCGTCCAGTCCAATCCAGTCTTATATGCATACGAAACGCACCTTTATAGAACAAATATACAGGTTTGTGGGTTGTGTCTAGCTGATGTATGACTGCAAAAGTTTTAATACTAATAATCAACGTATATCGTGTTAGGCTGATTACGTGTTGGGAGACAATCCAATGAAGATGAGCTATCTTGTTGGATACGGTAGCAAGTACCCGCAATACGTGCACCATAGGGGAGCCTCGATACCTGCCGATGCCAAACCCAGCTGCAAGAATGGCTTTAAGTGGCTCAAATCCCATAAACCGAACCCGAATGTTGCGACCGGCGCGCTTGTTGGAGGACCCTCTAAGTACGACAAGTATATAGATTCACGTAACAATACAATGCAAGGTGAACCGAGTACGTATAACAGTGCGGTTCTTGTTGGGCTTCTCTCTGGATTGGTTACGTATTCATCGGTCCCTAAATTCTTTTTGTGAATCCCTCTTTACGCATGGTCGTAAGCATATTATTCGTGTTGTATTCGTTATTGTTTTCTTCATAAAACACGTCTCATAAAATTCCAATACGGTCGTTTTCGTTGTAACTTCTTTGTTACGATAGTTGCATATGCTAAATGTTTAGGGGACCGAGTTCATGACGAGTAGTGTCCGGTATGGAAGTAGGTTTACGAGTTTGTTCCGCTATAGCCAAGATATCGTGGCTATGATATTAGCCGTTGGCGATCACAATGTTTCACGGGTTTTTTTTGTGTCTTTTTGACGAAATTCAGCTGAAAATATCACTAAATACTTCGTTTCAGAAACCAAACTAATGACCGATTTAACACTATCTAATTTAATTAATAACTAGAAGAGTACTCGTACAATGCAACGAAATAAATCTCGATTTTGATGTTTCGTTTTATTTATTTATTTGTCTCAGTCGATGTTATAATACAGTTTTATGTGATTTTGAGAAAATAATAATGTTTTTATTTTTGAATAAAATATAAATATAAAAATATAATAAAAAATTGAAAAAAGATATTGATATTAATACCAAACTAACAATTTAAAATTTATTGTTTTCGTGTGTACTTTTGTAATTCATTTTTTTTTCAATTTTTGGTTTAATAATATAATTTTTTATATTGATAATTATTAAATATTTTATTAGAAGTCAATGATTATTCTAATTATATTTTTATTTTTTATATTTAAAATGAGATGTTTATCCTCTGTTTGATTATGTTTATCTGCAGTTAGTTATACGAATTCAAACAAGAAGCTTTGATAAGTTGTACTTACGTATAATTACTTGTAATCTTAAATTTTAAGTAATATGCATCAACAAACAATACTTCATACATAAAAAATAGTTTTTAAGAGTTTTTGTCAAATACTTTATAATATAATATAGATAAACAAAAATAACATATAATTAATTATAACATAATAATATAAATACAATTGATCAATTTGTTTGTTTAATTATATATTAAAAAAATATAAAAAGTACTGTAAACCTAAGATCTGTATTTGACTATCAAAAATCACACAACACAATCAAATATATATGAACCGAATAAATAAATCCGCACACACCAGGGGACTTGGGATCCGATGTCAGCTATCAGAACGAACTTGTGGTAGGTTGCCAATCTAACGGTTGTTAATGATTTTAGGTTCGGTTTTGGAGGGATGAGATTAAGTCAACGGGCAATATCTGACTTTACGGTATTACCCAATTGTTGCTCCATTTCCCAACTCAATTTAGATCCCGTCCCATTCTGCTCCGGAACGTAATCCTGCAAATATCTTGAATTTAAATATTGTTTAATAAATTTAAAAAAATATATCACAATAAATAAATAATAAAGGTTTATTTTTCTAAACATGAAATAAAAAATATCATATTTTAATAAACCATTTTTATTTAGAAAATCAGTTTGGAACTAATTTTTTTTTGGATAACATGAATTTCGTCACTGGATTATTTAAATAAGAAGGGAAAATTGCATTAAAATAAAACCAATTTTTACCTGATTCTTATTTTGGGTAATCAATTTTCAAAATTGTCATTTAGGGGTCTCTATCAAACTTTTTGTTTATTTAAGGGTTTGGTTGACCTGTTAATGCTGACATCATCCAGATCTTTTGCCAACTAAGATATTCCACGTCATATTAATTTTTTTATTTTAAAACTAATATTCCACGTCATATTTAAAATTGCAAAATAATTATAGAAAAATAACTAAAATTCGTTTTTTTTTTCCAAAAATTATTGTAATAAAATATATTTTTCATTCCAAATCTCGTTTTTTTTTTAAAATTCAAATATCAAATTGTGAGTAAAAAAATCCATTTTTGAAAAAATCATCAGTTTGATATCTGATTTTTTTTTTTTAAAACGAGATTTGGAATGAAAAATAGAGTTTATTACAATAATTTTTGGAAAAACAACTAAAATTTAGAAAAAACGAATTTTAGTTGTTTTTCTATAATTATTTTGCAATTTTAAATATGACGTGGAATATTAGTTTTAAAATAAAAAATTAGTATGACGTGGAATATCTTAGTTGGCAAAAGATCTGGATAATGTCAGCATTAACAGGTCAATAGGTCAATCAAACCCTTAAATAAACAAAAACTTTGATAGAGACCCCTAAATGACAATTTTGAAAGTTGGTTTCTCAAAATAGAAATCATGTGAAAGTTGGTTTTATTTTGATGCAATTTTCCCAAATAAGAAATAATGATTCTTAGTTTCCAAAATTAGAAATAAAATCAGAGTTAGTTAAATATAGAAGGCGTATGTACCTCAAGCTTCGACATGAGTTCATGTGCAGTTTGGGCAGACACAATAATGTGACGAGCAGTAGGGGTGATGAAACCTTCATCAACGGCCTTGTCTATGAAAGACAACAACGAGCTATAGTATCCGTCTACGTTCAGTAATCCTACCTGTATATACTCAAATTCGTCAACAACCCTGTCCATGAAATGACGCTATTTTGTTTACCGAACCCTCCGTATGCAATTTTTGACCATGAGATCGTAACCTTACACCATTTATGCAAATAGGGCAAATAGAGCCCGTGTTGTTTCTTACTAGAGTGTAAGGATGCGGTTCTTTGCATTGTAGCCTCACTAGCCTAGGATGTAGGGGTGCTCAAAAACCCGATCAACTCAACCCAACCCAACACGAAATAACCCAACTCAAAGCAACCCCGATGTCTAATCGAGTTGTAACATTGTCAAACCGTAGATATTGGGTTGATATTATTTGAACTCAACCCAACCCGATGAACCCGATATCCTTCTATTTTTTGGATTTAATATGATTGTTGAATTTCTATTAATATATATATTAGTCAATTACATTATCATGTATGCTTTTCATATACACATATTTTCAATCTATTCACATCTCTATATAACTCATTTATATATGTTCAGTAACTGTGAACATATATATGTAAATTGAGAAAATAAATTGAATGCGATATACATAATAAATATGAATAAGTTGTATCAAATGTTTAATGATGAAAAAGAAATTATGAGTAGTAAAATAACATATTCAAGGTTAGAAGAATATTTTAATGTACCAAAGTATCAACCCGACCAACCCGTACTAGTTGGGTTGGGTTGGGTTGCACTATGGTTTGGGTTGGGTTGGGTAAAGATTTTTCAAACCACAAACATTGGGTTGGGTTGTTCAAATGTCTTCAACCCGATCAACCCAACCCATGAACACCCCTACTAGGATGAGTCATTCACAAGTAATATGGTAGTGGTCTGTAATGACTATATTTCCTCTATAAAATTAACTAACTGAGCGTATTCAGTAATTACTGGTTTTTGGTGGATTCCGAGTTGTGCCCACGTAATGACTTCAAGAAGTTCCTCAAGTGTGCCGTAACCACCTGCATAATTTTCAACAATTAAACACCTACTATTTGCCTTCTTATTTTTTTTCCGAACAATTAGTCGTATCATAGAAATAATACCTGGCAACGCTATAAAGGCATCTGCTTGACGTGCCATCTCAGCTTTCCTCTGGTGCATGTTCGACACTACTTTTACTTCACCAACAGTTTCTCCGATGATCTAAAATTCCAACATTTATTTTTATTTTCTATTTAAAAAATAAAAATAAAAATAAATTTTGTAACCAATTGAGAGATTTACCTCTTTCGACATAAGCATTTTAGGTATCACCCTGCAGTATCGAAAAAGATGAGAAAGGTCGATAAACTTTAATGTACAAATGATCAACGCAATGTTATAAACACTGCGTTTACTGGGTAAATTGTTGCGTACCATACCGTTTTAATATACTACAATCTTATCTGGTAAAATAGATTATAGTATTGACTCCTACCGGTAAGCGCTTACCGGGTAAGTACTTGGGTAAACGGCCTCTTACTGAAAAGTGTTCTATAGAACATTTTTCAGTAAAGGGCATGAGTTATTCTATAAAACAGCTAATATAATGATATTTACTTCTTGAATCCTGTTAGGTTGTCCAAATTCCGTCTCGACAACTTATTGTTTAATAACGATAAACTTATTAGGTCACTTAAGTTCAATCCACCAACTTATTATTATGTATTTGTATTATTACTCCTGTAAACTTAAAAGTTTTATTAAGGGGGTGTTTGAGATTGCTTATTTAAGATGTTTATTAACTTATTTTGGTGTGATACCGGTAATAAGAAGTTTTTGATAAGCTACTCTCTTATAATTCATTAACTTATTCCGGTATGGTACCGGTAATAAAGAGTTTTTAGTGTTTGAATAGAAAAAAAATGGGTATCTCATCTATTTTATCAGCTTATCTGATGTGGTACTGTTATAAGCTAATCCAAACACTTTTCATAAATACTCTATGAAGTCAGTTGAAAACTAACATTTCCATTTTTATTTTAACTAAAAATATATAGACCACATGCAAACATCATATAAGAATACATAGAAGAGAAATATCTAATGAGAAGTTGAGAACCATTAATTTTTTTTTGAGAACCAATCCCAACCGTTCATCGAATCTCATTTGAGGGTATGAATACTTATGCATGCTTTAAGTGTTCATTTTGTGTATGTGAAATGTATGGATATGTTTTATTTCACATGTGAAACAATTCTGTCTGTTTCATATATAAAAGAACATTTTTGGGGATGCAAAAAAAATCGAAACCGACGGTCAAAACCGAAAACCGAAACTTTTGGGCCGGATTCGGAGACATTTTATCGGGGACGGGACGGGGATCAGGGACGAATTCGGGGATTTTAACGGGGACGGGGGCGGGGACGGTGATCACCGGCCCGGCCCGGACCGATATGTATATATGTATATATATATATATATTTATTTATTTTAATTTATATACATACATACATATATATATATATATACATACATACATACATACATAGGGGAGCGATCAAATGCAAACCACTCAATTTGTACAAACCGTGCGAACCGTATTCAACCAATCATAATTTTTCATTTTGTTCATTTTTTTTGTAATTATGAGAGGTTGATTAATCATTTTTATTATGTAGGGTGTTAATCATAGATATTATCATCTTCATTATTTTAATTTTATAGAAATACATGAAACAGTTTCATTAATGTTAGAGAAATACATGAAACAGTTTCATTAAATATTATATGAAACAATTTCACAACCATATATGAAACAACTTCATCAAAAAAAAGTATTATATGAAACAATTTCACAAGATTAAACAATTTCATGAAAAAATTTCATAAGATTAAACAATGAAATCGACAGATGAAGGTGGTTTGCACGGTTTACACAAATGRRGRCGGTTTTCATATGATCACTCCTCTACATATATATATATATATATAATATCTTTTAAAAAAGTAACATTAAAATTTTTAAAAAAATTATCCACTTTACCTCAACAACCCAAATAAAGTTCACGAAAAGTCTAGTTTATTTGTCAAAAACCATGATTTTAGTTGTATGATGTTCGAATTTTTGTTTAGTTTTATATTGTAATCTAATACATTGTTTGTAATTGGTACAATTATGTTTGAGACATTTAAACTTAGATCTTTAAAAAATTGTAATTTACTTTTAATTGTGAAAATTAACATATTATAATTTTTTTTATATCCGTTCGGGTTTCGGGTTTCGGGTTCGGGTTCGGTTATAACCAACGATGAAAAAGAGAATTTTTACCCTTAACGGGTTCCCCAACGGGGATCGGGGAAACCGCGGGGACCCGATGGGGATCCCCGATAAGATCCCCGACGGGGATCGGAACGGTTACGGGGACGGTTTTAGCTATCGGTTTCGGAGACAGGGATACCACTACCCGGCCCGAACCCGGCCCGTTGCCATTCCTAAACATTTTATGTTTTACATGTGAAAGATGAGGGGGGCGTTTTACCCAAGGACGTGGCGACCACCGTCAAAGACAGCTTTGGAAACAAGGCCCATTAACCCGATGCTTCCTCCTCCGTAGACCAGATCGATGTTCCTATCAACCTATACACAATTAACTCCATTAATTATACTTTTCATTTATTTTATTATATTATTTTATTTCTAATGAAATAATATTTATGGGCCGTTTACCGAATGCTTATACGGGTAACCGTTACCAAGTCATATTTTTTTACTGGGTGAATATGGCAAAAACCAAGAATCTTACTTGGCAAGAGCGAATTCAAGGACCAAGATCTTACCCGATAAGTGATGGCGATGACTCTTACCATGTTTAGCGCTTACCGAGTAAATTGTTACATACGATGTCATTTTGGTAGACTAAAACCTTACCCGATAAGTAAGCGATAGAATTGAATTTTACCATTAAAGCTTACCGGGTAAGTATTTAGGTAAACGACCCTTATATATATATATATATATATATATATATATATATATATATATATATATATATAGGGTATATTTCAAATGCAACCAAGTCCATTTGTACAACCAATGCAACCTAATCAATTGAGATATTTTTGAAAATGATGAGAGTTCATTTATTATGATTTGAATATTTATGAAAGATGATTAAAGTTCATTAATTATGATTAATACTTTATATTAGGAGACAATCAAAACTTTTATGAAATAACATATTCATCAAATTAAATAGACGTTTGAGATTGAGTTGTATTTATTGTACAAATGTAAAATGTTGCATAATAATTCACCTCTATATCTATACTATATTATAAAGCATTTGACAAAAACTCTTAAAAACCATCTTTTATGCGTAAAATACTGTTTATTAATGCATATTACTTAAAACGCAAGATTACAAGTAGATTGTGCGTAAGTACAACTTATTAAAGCTCCATATCTGAATTCGTGTAACTAACTGCAGATAAACATAATCAAATACAGGATAAACATCTCATTTTAAATATAAAAATTCTAAAATATAATTAGGATAATCATTGA
>NC_037528.1:47791553-47793484 GCF_001531365.2 Cynara cardunculus var. scolymus
ACATAAAATCGTATTATAATATTGACAAAAACAAATAATAAAATAAAACATTAAAATCGAGATGTGTCTCGCTGTATTGCGCAAATACTCTTCTAATATATATATATATATATATATATATATATATATGTATGTATGATCCTATATAACTTTAAAATATAAAAATAATAATTAACAAATAAAAGAAAGCCCCCAACACGTAACCGTGCTTTAACACTTCACGTTATTAACGGCTTTTGATCCAATCAGTATCTAATTAAATATCCAAACTCGATACTTACAACTTCAATACTTATATAATATTTAATATATTTCAAAATACGATTAAAACATTATCGTTTTATATACATCACTATATATGATACAGTGTCTTTTGACTTATTTTTATCTGATAAGACATAACATCATGCTCGTTTACATAACCCCACATAAAGAAACGCCCTTTACAACCATGTACGAATTTACGTATTCAATAAATTGTTAAAACGATTGTTTTTTTATTAAGTATATAAAAGAAAGTTACAATTTTCGAGAGAAAAGAGTAGTGCGACAATCGAATTGAATTAGACAGAGAAAAAAATGTGCGTCGAGGTTTCTTTACATGCTTGTGGAAAAGGGTTTATAACAGACGATCTAATCAAACAAATCAGGTATATAATGATTCATTGTAACTCCCACGTTATAGATATCTTACTCGAATTCCGAGCTAGTTGGAAGTATATATGTTATATATATATATATATATATATATATATGCTTAATCAAATGAGAACCGATTAGTTTGTGATAACTGTGAGATCCATTCTCAACCACAAATCAACGGATAAATTAGAAAATCAATAATTATGGTAATTTGAGTTAAAATTATAATTAGAGGGCATTTTATGTATTTTTAAAAAACTCATCTCTCCTCTCTTCTCTCTCCTCTCTCATCCCTCATCTCTTCGACCTCCAATCTCCGGCCTCCGGTGAACAAAAATCCGGCAGATACCAAGTAATCACAAAGATACACAATATGATACCCATTGTGATATACAGTAGTACTCAAATGGTATCACAGTATACCACAATGGGTATCACAATATATCACAATCGCTATCACATTGTGTATCTTTGTGATTACTTGTTATCTGTCGGATTTTTGTTCACCGGAGGCCGGAGATTGGAGGTCGGAGAGATGAGTTTTTTAAAAATACCTAAAATGTCTTCTAATTATAATTTTAACTCAAACTACCATAATTATTAATTTCCTAATTTATCCATTGATTTGTGGTTGAGATTAGATCTCACAGTTATCACAAACTAATCAGTTATCTCTTGAATGGACCTATATATATATATATATATATATATATATGCGTTGAAGGCATGTTTGTTTATTTATTATAATTTCTTGTTTAACTAATTTAAATTTAATAATATGAATTATGTGAAGCTTTTATCATTTGTATATTAACGTGTATCAGATAATATGAGTTTAATATGTCAGCAGACTTCAACCTGATAAATTATTCTTGTTGTTATAAAGTACTGGAATATGATTTAAAAATAACATAAGTTTAAACATCGTATTTAAAATTCAATACTAAAATAATTATCATATTTCAAATATTCATATTTAAATTTGCAAATATATATATATATATATATGTTATAAAACATTTGACAAAAACTCTTAAAAACAATTTTTATGCATGAAATACTGTATATTGATGCATATTACTTAAAATTCAAGATTACAAGTAAATTATGCATAAGTACAACTTATTAAAGCTCCATGTTTGAATTCGTATAACTAACTGAGGATAAACATCTCATTTGAAAATATAAAAAATCTAAAATATTAATTATCGACTTCTAGTAAAATAACTAATTATTATCTTTATAAGAAAATTATATTATTAAATTAAATATAAATTAATTCGTTATTG
>NC_037528.1:47795524-47802575 GCF_001531365.2 Cynara cardunculus var. scolymus
GTTTATCCTGTATTTGATTGTGTTTATTTGCAGTTAGTTACACGAATTCAGATATGGGATGAAATCGGATAGGGATGAACGGGTTTAAGAGTTTTTAAGAGTTTAAGAGTTTTTAAGAGTTTAAGAGTTTTAAGAGTTTAAGAGTTTTTAAGAGTTTTAGTCAAATGTTTTATAATATAGTATATATACATATATATGAAGTTTTATTTTTGAAATTTTAATAAATTTTTTAATAAATAATATCAATTGAAAAGTACAAAACGAAATAAAATAGATACTTTTGTCCGTTTGCATGGGTTTCAAAAGGACTGCATGTACTCCAATTGCATTGCTACTGTTTTTCGTCGTTAAAAATCACCGATAACTCTTTTAATTTAGTGACGGATTCATCCGTCACAAAAGTTTCAAATCTCGCAATACACATTAAATTGAAGACGACCCATCGATCCGTGGACTATTTAGGTCGTCATTGACCTTAAATGAGATTTTTATTAATAATTAGGGACGATAAAAGGAACATGGTCAAAATAAAGAGAATAAAACTAATTCGTATGTGATTTTAATACGATTACAGAATACAGTTAATGTAAACGTGAGTGGACGTTCCGACCCGTAACCTCAAGTCATAGCCAAAGTCACATGAATCACATGTAATTCAGTCATTTTCGTGTTCTTTTATTTTATTATTATTCTCGTATGAACCTAACTGAACATATGTAAGTAACCTTATCATAGTTTAGTGGCATTTAGAAGGTCATTCAACCAACGGATTCTATGGTTTTTAACCCCAAATTATAGGTTCAAGACTCAGTATTAATACATATTTGTATAAATAAAAGTGTGTATATATATAGGGTATATTTCAAATACAATCATGTATATTTGTACAACCAATGCAACCCAATTAATTGAGATATTTATAGTAACGATGAGAGTTTATTTATTATGATTTGAATATTTATGTAAGATGAATAAGGTTCTTTAATTATGATCAATACTTTATATTAGGAAATAAACAAAACTTCTATGAAATCACATATTCATCAAATTAAATAGACGGTTAAGATTGAGTTGTATTGGTTGTACAAATGTAAAGGGTTGTATAATAATTAACATATATATATATATATATAATTACATATTCATCAAATTAAATGGACGGTTAAGATTGGATTGTATTGGTTGTACAACCAATTCAACCTAATTAATTGAGATATTTATGGAAATGATAAGAGTTTATTTATTATGATTTGAATATTTATAGAAGATAAATATGGTTCATTATTTATGATTAATACTTTATATTAGAAAACAATCAAAATTTCTATAAAATCACATATTCATCAAATTAAATGGACGGTTGAGATTGAGTTGTATTGGTTTTATAAATGTAAAAGGTTGTATAATAACCAACACCTCTCTCTCTCTCTCTCTCTCTCTCTCTCTATATATATATATATATATATAACTAGAGTTTGTTTCAAATGCAATCCATCATATTTGTACAACCAATACAACTCAATAAATTAAAATATTTATGGAAATGATAAGAGTTCATTTATTGTGATTTAAATATTTATGGAAGATGAATAAGATTCATTAATTATTATCAATACTTTATATTAAGAAATAATCAAAACTTCTATGAAATTACATATTCATCAAATTATATGGACGGTTGAGATTGGTTTGTATTGGTTATACAAATGTAAATAGTTGTATAATAACCCACCTCTATGTAACTATTATACTTATATATATATAGAGAGAGAGAGAGAGAGGGGGGAGAGAGAGAGAAGAGGATTAGTACCAATTGGTTGCCGAGTTGGACGGCGGCAAGGCGGTAACTAGGGTTCTTGCCGGAGCTACTTCCACAGAAGACACAGATCCGGTGAAATCTTGATGGTTTAGCGGTGGTGACCACCGTGGCTCCGCCTTGTTTTGGCTGTTTATTGGTTTCCATTTATGGAAAGAATATCCCCTTTCCTCTTATCTATAATTTGCCACTTCAAATTACAATAAGTCTAGAGAGAGAGAGAGAGAGAGAGATGAGATTATAATGGTGGAGAGAGGGAAGAAGGGTTTGTGTTTATATATTACAAAACTCCACACAAATATACAACACGTGGCAACATCCATCCATCCTACCATCCATTTTTTTATTATCAAAAAAGACACAAATGCTATCGCTTTCCATTCTCAAAGTGTGAAACATGATTTAGTTTTTGCTATCCCTTCATGTGCTCCACTTCCCCATTCTCATTATAATATCATATATATATATATATATATATACTCTATATACGTATATATAATATATACATATATATAGAGAGAGAGAGAGTGTGTGTGTGAATGATTTGGAAACGAAAGTAGGGTTTGTACGAGGCAAGAACTGGGGCCCAAGTCTATCCCTGCCTCCATGTTTTAAAAAAAAAAGGTTGTTTTTGACCCTTAATTGTCATCCGATCATGAAAAGGTTAAGCCACTTGATAACCATGATCCAATCGTGATTGACATTTGATCTTACAAGAGGTCATTTGTTTACTTCTTAATAGTTCTAATAAAAAACAGTATTTGAATCATTAAGATATCTTTTAATAGTTCCATTAAGAAGTATCATTTGAATCATTAAGAGATGAATTTTGTTTGGAAAAAAAAAGTCTGCCTCTTAATGGTTCTAAAACTCTCTAAATAATTTTGTATCTTGAGCCTCCCTTAACCATTAAGTGTCCTGATTTCATTGTAAACAATTACCAAACAATTATATTTCATTTTGCACTATATCATGCGAGTCTCTTAATCATTCTGACCACTTAATCATTCTGCAACTGCCAAACAACCTCTAATTTTAGACACATGATCGTTATGATTAAGGTATTATAAGGGTATTTGTGATTCGGTCTTGGTTTGGTTGTATAATCCAACCACGAATGTGGTTTAAAAAAACTAAACCGTTTGATTTGACATCAAGTGATGAAGCTAGATCATAAACTGTATCTATACTTGTAGTCTTGGTATCTGGAATTTATCCATGTTTGTTGCTTTGGATATTGAATCGTTTTCATGTTCTTTGAATGTCTTGAATGATAAAGTTTTTATCTATGTTTTCAGTATTTGAATCTTAAATCTTATTCGTGTTTTGGGTGAGTATTGGGTTTTGACTTCATGTTAAAATGGGTACTTTGGCCACCGAGTTTTCATCATGAAAATGATGGTTTTGAAAAAGATGTTGTTTTTATACTAAATACATTTCATTTCGGAAATTGTGATTTAAATCACATCTTTTCAGTGCTACCGTTTTTATATTGAAGATAAAAACTGTTTGAACTCACTAGTCGTTAATCGTAACTCATTTTTATTTGTCAACATGTGCATTAGGTCCTTGTTGGGGTTTGGTACTAGCGACACTATGATGGATTGAGTGCTAGATAAAGACACAAGAAAGATCTATATAACTATTCGGTGACGTCTACCGTATTTGGAGATGACGATTGTTATTGGGTTTTAGTAACACCCAATCTTGACCTAGTCTTTATGTAAGACATGGTTTATGAATTGTTGATATTAAATCTAAATTTTCTATTTAAATTCAAGTATTGATTTATAGAAATGGATTTATCCTTTATTTAATTTTTATTGAAAATTTTAAATTAGCCGTTCTTTCTAGATTTTTGGGTGTTACATATATGGTGTAGGTAATATTCGATTAAGTAATGGAGAGGTATTGAAGTGCCCCTGAAAGGCTTCGATAGAGAATCGATTCTACCATTAGTGGTCCATTTGAGGTACTAAACTTGGTAGAAGTGTCCATCGAGGTGGTGGTCGAGATGCAAGATGTCATGGATGCTTGAGTGAATATGTCCTTGGCACATTGATGTTGAGTAAGAAATAGACACGACACATCATGACAAATCATGATGTCGAGAAATTTATGTAGTACCCCAAGATCGGTAAGCAAAGTATTGCAAGAATGTAGTTGTAAAGGTTGTAAGAAAAATATCATCGACATATAGCAACAAGTAAGTCGTATTCATCTCTTGTTGGAAAATAAACAAGTGCCACACACACTCAAGGCAACAACTAGGTAGCATAAATACTCTTCAACCTATAAATACTGAAGGAGCTGCCAGTTTGCAACCACTGAGCAGCTCAGAGGTAGCTGCCAGAAATGATATTGAACCTGGGGTGCAATCTTTGGATGCTCACCAAGGTTTTGATAATGCTGAAAATTCTGGTCTCCACCATGAGGGTCCTTTCACCAGCTCCAATGATTAAGAGACATCTAAATCCGTTAGAAGAATGACTAAAGCTTCAAATTTTCCTCATAAATTTGATGATTTTGTTATAGAATGGAAAGTTAAATATGGGTTAGAAAGAGTTGTGAATTACTCGTATTTGAATTCTAAAAACTTCTGTCTTACATCAAATTTAAATAAATCCATTGAACCAAAGACTTTCTCAGAACCCTGTAATAATAAGAACTGGATAATGGCTATGAATGATGAAATGGAAGCTCTTTATAGAAATGAGACGTGGATTATTATTGTTTACCTATAGGAAGAAAACCTATAGGATGTAAATGGATTTATAAAATTAAACATAAGTTCTCTGGATAAATAGAAAGGTATAAAGCTCGCCTTGTTGCCAAAGGGTACAATCAGAGAAAGGGGCTTGATTATGAAGAAACATTCTCTCATGTTGCCAAAGGGTACAGTCAGAGAAAGGGGCTTGATTATGAAGAAACATTCTCTCATGTTGTAAAAATGGTCACTGTTATGTGCATTATAGCACTTGCAGTTCAATATAGTTGGTCATTATTCCAATTAGATGTTAATAATGATTTCTTGTATGGTGATTTATCTGAAGATGTTTATATAATCTTACCTGAAAGATATTTTAATTCTGATGATAAAAGAGTTTGTTAACTTGTAAAGTCCCTTTACGATCTAAAACAAGCACCATATCAATGGTATGCAAAGTTGTCATCATGTCTTGTCTCTAATGGTTTTACTCAAAGTATAAATAACTATTCTTGTTTACCAAATATGGTGAATGTGGGTTTTATTCTTTTGACATATGTTGATGATATTGTTTTAACTGGGAACAATTTGTTGGAAATTGATAAAGTCAAAATTATTTAAAGGCTAATTTTCTAATAAAGGATCTTCAAAAATTAAAAAATTTCTTAGGAATTAAAGTTCTTGATTTTGATAATGGTATATGTATGTCTCAAAGAAAATATTGTTTAGAACTTCTAAATGACTTTGAATATCTTGGATGCAAACCTGTCAACACTCCTATGGATATGAATCTTACTGTTACTTATTCAGTTGGAACTGTTTCTAATGATCATTCTTTACATGATTATACTAGATATCAAAAATTAATTGGTAGGTTAATATATCTTCTTACAACTAGACTTGACATAACTTTTGCAGTTCATTGTTTAAGTCAATATATGTATTCACCTCGTCAATCCCATCTTAAATTGGTATTAACGGTGCTCAGATACTTAAGTCTTCACCATGAAAGGGTGTTAGCTTTACAAGGTCAAAAAAAATTCACTTATCTGTTTTTGTTGATGCTGATTAGCATAAATGTCTGCCTTCTAGACAATTTGTTACCAGTTACTTTTTGTTCCTTGGAAGTTCTATGGTTTTTCTTGGAAAAGTAAGAAACAAAATATTGTTGTTCGCTCTTCTGCTGAATCTAAATATAGAGGAACGGCTTTTGTCATCTGTGAAATAATTTGGGTTCTTAAACTTTTAACAGATTTGAGAATTCAAGATTTACTTCCTATAAATCTATATTGTGACAACAAGTCTGCAATAGAAATTGCTTATAATCTTGTGTTTCATGAGCGCACTAAACATATAGAAATTGATATTCATCAAGGTCGTGAAAGGTTAATTCAGGTATGATAAAAGTTGTAAAAATATTCTCTTTTGAACAATCTGCTGATATTTTCATGAAATCTCTTGGTATAAATCAACATAATTACTTATGTTCAAAGTTAAAGATGATTGACTTATTTAAATGTCAAGATTGAGGGAGATGTTAAATATAGTAGATTTCTTATCCAATCTTGTCATTTATACGAGTTTTGGTGTTATATTTCAGGATTTTGTTTAAAGGGGTTAATTTTGTAAAGTTGCTATTCAAGAAGGGTTATTTGGAGCTGTCAAGTTTCTAGAAGGGTAGCGGAGCTGTTATGGTTATTTTTGAAGGGCTAAATATATATATATATATATATATATATATATAGAGGAGCGTTCAAATGAAAACCCTCTTCATTTGTGTAAACCGTGTAAACCAATCTCAACCATCCATTTTCTTGATCAATGGTCAAGATTTGTATGCTTTATTTATGGAAATTAAAAAAAATAAAAAATAAAAATTCAGTTTATTTCATCAATAAGGGTAGAACGGTAAACAATCATTAACATTCATACTATGGAAATGTTTATTGAAATAAAAATTCAGTTTATTTCACTATGGAAATGTTTAATTATACAATTGTTTGTTTCCTTATTCCAGACTTTTTTATACATGTTAATGCAATTGTTTCATGACACTTTATGCATACTACATGTTATGAATGAAACCTTTTCATTAGCTACATGCAATGAAACCTTTTCACCTTCAAATTCTTACATGCAGATTAATTTCATAACGAACAAAATCTATTATGAATTATTTCATTAGCTATGAAGCTATTTCATTATCTATTTTATTAAATTTTTTACATGAATCTTTTTCATTACATATTTTACATGAAACTATTTCATTAACTATTTTACATTAATCTATTCCATTATGCACCCATTTCATGATACGTATATTTCAAAAAGAACAAAACTCATTATGCACCCGTTTCATGACCATTCTAACAACTGAACGGATCAACTTCAGATACAATGCATCATGGATCATAATGAAAGTAGTGCATTAATCTCGATTTACTTTATTAACTTTTTTACATGAATCTATTTCATTAACTATTTCACATTAATCTATTTCATTAACTATTTTATTAACTATTTTACAA
>NC_037528.1:47803696-47805908 GCF_001531365.2 Cynara cardunculus var. scolymus
GACCAATGGTTTTTCGTGAGACCCGTAAGACCAATTCTCGACCCTTGGATTAGATTTACAATCATCAGATCTGAACATTCATAAACGCCACGAGACTTTTCAATAATTACAAAATTGCCATCTTGCAACTTTAGATCATTAGATCATTAGCTTATAAAGTTGATCAATGAACATAAATTGGTCTTACGGGTCTCACGAAAAACTTTTGGTCTCACGTGAACCCAACCCTATATATACATATACATATATATATATATATATAATTCGTTTCAAATACAACTCATAGCATTTGTACAACCAATGCAACCCAATAAATTGAGATATTTATGGAAATGATGAGAGTTCATTTATTATGATTTGAATATTTATGGAAGATGGATAGAGTTTATTAATTATGATCAATATTTTATATTATAAAACAAGCAAAATTTCTATGAAATTACATATTCATCAAATTAAATGGATGATTGAGATTGAGTTGTATTGGTTACACAAATGTAAAGGGTTGTATAATAACCCACCTATATGTATATATATATACACACACACACACACACAAAAATATACACATAGGGTATATTTAAAATAAAATCATGTTCATTTGTACAACCAATGCAACTCAATCAATTGAGATATTTATGGAAACGATGAGATTCATTTATTATGATTTGAATATTTATGAAAGATGACTAGAGTTTATTAATTATGATCAATACTTTATATTAGGAAACAATCAGAACTTTTATGAAATGACATATTCATTAAATTAAATGGACAGTTGAGATTGAGTTGTATTGGTTGTACAAATGTAAAGGGTTGCATAATAACTCACCACTATATACATATACATATATATATATATATATACACACACACACATATATACATACATGTATATATATAAACACACACACACACACACACACATATATATATATATATATTGTTTCAAATGCAACTTATCACATTTGTACAACCAATGCAACCCAATAAATTTTATTTATATATATATATATTTGTTAGCTTGACCTTCATCGCTCATATCAATTTACAATTTCCAGATTTTCTTCGTCTTCTTTCAAAGAGTTTTAGGGTTTTATTTTCTATTTCAGTTTCATATTGTAAGATTGAATGTTTGAACGGTAGTGGTTGTTGGACCCACACCCCTCTTGTTACAATTGCCGGGATTGGAATGTTAGTGGTTCCCTTGTCTATGGTTATCTCTGTGTGGTTGCGATAAATGATGATAACGAATGATCATCACCTTAATCATAAACAACGACATATAACTGATATGAATTATCTGAAACATTCACCTTTTGAGTACGTAAATCATTGACAATGAATAAATTAGAATAAAGTTGAAAATAGACCTTGTCAATCTTTATGATCTTTTTTTACTTCATTGGCAACGAGTTTTGTAATCCACATACCTACGTACCAAACAACATGCAGAGAAGTGGATGAACGACACCCGTAAAATGGTAAAGAGACCCTCGATAAATCAAGGTGGATCTGATGCCCCTAAGCGAAATAACCAATTGGACTGACTACGAAAAAAATAAGTCAGTATTTATTTATGACAACATAAATCAATAATTGATCAGATATATAGTCAGTCGATAATATTTTACGAGTTACCAAACAACTTGATTATTTTCAACATCATTAATATCTATCTCTCGAGTTTGTTTAATTAATCTTAAGTTCAAGACTCGACATCCTTATGAATGTTATTTTATTGATATTTTAATTATTTATCAAAATCACTGCTCTAAAAGGCTCGTTACAATAGACGTCAGGACGCGTCAATGCCTTAAGACTTATGTCTTACACCATGTTAAATATGTGGCATGTCATGGCCTAATGTGCGGTTTTTATAACACGATATTTGACTTTTATTTACGTTTTTAATGTCTTATATGCTATTTTTTGTATATAACTTAATTTAAGTTGTTTATTATTATTGACTCATTGAATGACAATACAAAACAATATGTTTTTTACACATTATTATATATGATATAGAAATTTGTCGTCATAAGTCATATCTTGAGAAAAGTCGTGGTCTCGCCGTGTCTTTTAAGGCTTGAGGTTTAGTCTTGCCACCATGCCACGCCTCGTCTCACGTCATTTATAGAACCTTGATTAATTCAAGCATGCATACATACACACACACACACACATATATATATATATATATATATATATA
>NC_037528.1:47807783-47818690 GCF_001531365.2 Cynara cardunculus var. scolymus
CTTATTAAATTATTTATATATAATAAAAGTTAATTTATTAATTAAAAAAGTTTGAGGTTATTGGGTTGTTCTCGCGTTCTCGTAAATCACATGGGTTCTCGTTTGAACCTCCACCTATATATATATATATATATATATATATATATATATATATATATAAAGTTGTAAATGTCTCTCTAATCCCATCTCTTAGATCAGTTATTTCAACGGTTGATAGATCATCATCCATCTTTTATGGTTTTACCATAAACCTCCCATATCCCTCCCTCCCTCTCTCCATACATATAAACATAAGGTTGGGTTCACGGGAGACCAGCCTGTTTTCGTGAGACCCGTGAGACCATTTTTTTACACTTGAAACTTCACAACAAAACGCTGTGAAGGTAAAAAACCGAATTTTCACAGTAAAAACACAGCGTTTTGCTATGAAGTTTCAAGTGCAAAAAAATGATCTCACGGGTCTCACGAAAACAGGTCGGTCTCATGTGATCTTAAATCCATATATATACATTATATTTATATATATATATATATATATATATATGTGTGTGTGTGTGTAATACAAATAGGAAATGTTTGAATGAAAGATGGTCATGGTTGAAAAGAAAACACATATTTGATAGCTTTATTTTATTGAACGGTTTAGATTTGTGGCAAATATCCATCCAACCACCCCCACCCACACACACATAACAAAAAATCTTCACGGGTACATTTACACATCCATTATCAACTCTTTTTATTCAAATATAAGCAAAAATAAAAATCCCCTTTTGGTCACGGGGTTTAAATGTAGTGACTCCAAGCTACCCATAAAGCAGGTGGTCGTTCTAAGATTAGTCGGCTCGCATAGCGGGTTCAATTTCCAGATTAATTTGTTTTATCTATTACAAATCAAGTATAATATATTCCCACATGTTTGCTATTCATTATACTATTCGTCTACAGTTGCTTCAGTTCAGACTCTTTGGCAGTATACTTAATCTAGACGAGACCCTTTCACTCGCTTTGACGATTTTGAGACTTCAATAGCTGGTTCGCATCTTTTAGACCGATGTATTTTCAACTGATATCGTCACTAAATAGAATATATATACTTGAGGGGTATTTCAAAGTCATAAAGTTGTCCAATAAAACAATATGAACATATAGAGACAAAAGGAATAAATTGTGAAAAAATATTGAGTGATCAAAGTCTCATGCATGTGATTGTACCTTCCGATTCAGCCGAAAGTTAAAAAGCTTAATTTCTCAACTAAACCTCATTAATTAACCAATAACATTTTATGTATAAATTTAATTCGATCATTTCGTTTAGATCTTGGTAATTAAACAGAGTATTAAGTCGCTTTCCTAGGTGACGAGAGGATCATTACTGCAATAAGATGTGCGTTAGAACTCGATATATTGTACCCAACAGGTCAAAAAACCAGATACTGTAAGAAACTGGTGTTCATTTGAATAAATTGTACGTGGTTTGTGACATGTGACTGGGTTCTATAAGCATTGTGTTTTCTTTAATGACATTGTACCCTGTTACTTCTGACCAACTAGATATCAGTTAGTGATGAAACATGATTCGGTTACAATTGAACGTCATTATGTAAACGGTTTCAGTTGCATTTTTGGATATGACTTACTATTCCAACGATGCCCGATAAACCTATGGGTACTGGTGTATCATAGGTTTTGGGATTTTCTAACAATTGTTCTTTGGATAAATAATTTTCTTGGCAGAACGGATGTGTGGGACAGATCGAATGCGTTATATGTGTATATGTGTTTGATGTATTAGGAAACGTATATGGGACATTTGGTTACATATGATATATGATGCATATATCCTCGTATCCTACTTCTATGTCGGATATATTGATTCCTCGGTTTGGGACTTCAGGTAAACATGATGTATGTCTATCTGCATGCAGTGGCGGATCCGGGATTTTTGTTCAGTGGGGTCACCTTTAAGGTAGAATAAAGACCCGCAAAATCGTCCGATGTGTTTTTAACCTAATTACAACGTTCTTTAGAGAATTTTAAAGCTTTTTGATTGATGACAAGGGATTTTTTAGTGTTTTTGTCGATTTCGAATAACTTTTTTGGCTTTTTTGATTGATTTCAACAGATTTTTTTTTGTTAGAGTAACGATTTCGATTGGAGTTGGGGCCCGTAGAAAATTGTAATGGGGGGAAGTGAAAAGTAAATCATGTAAAACCTAAATTTTAACCTATGATTTTTTTTTTTTTGATATATTGACTGGGGTCACTTCCCCCCTCCTTTTTGCCATTGCATATGCCCCTGTCTGCATGCATGTATGTATATTGTATGATAAATTTGTTGGTTTACTTTTATAGGCGAATGATCGTGTGAGAAAAGAAATTAAGGTAAGAATCGTGAGAAGGGATCTGGACCATTGATCACCTTTAATCTCAAACTCACCCATAAATCGTGTTTGATACGAGGATTGATCAGGTGCATCTCATTCTAATGTGTATCCAATGGTGAAGGTCTCTTCTCTCACCGGAACTCAACTCTATGTATGTATGTATGTATGTATGTATGTATGTATGTATGTATGTATGTATATATATGTGTGTGTGTGTGTGTGGGGTCTGCTTTTGAGAACCCATGAAATTATGATAACCTTGAGAATTAGTACATCACATACTATTTTATATGATTTTTTTATCTATTGCTAGAATTTAATGTAGCGATTAACATATATTTCTTTCACAATATGTTTGTTTCGCATGTACTCGGTTCACAATGTAAACCTTTTTGGCGTGTTTGTGAAACAAAAAGTACACATAAAATAGTTTCACGAATATATATGAAACAAACACATTGTGAAACAAAAAGTACACAAATATATATATGAAACAAACACATTGTGAAACAAATATATGTTAACCAATAGATTGAATATTATACCTGGATAGAAAAAAATCATCGGAAACAAAACCTTAAAGTAGAAGTTTATCTCACAAATTTGGAATTCTCAAATGATTAAGCTCATACATACATACATGCATGCATGCATACATACATGCATACATACATACATACATACATACATACATACATGCATACATACATGCATGCATACATACATACATACATACATACATACATACATACATACATACATACATACATACATACATACATACATACATACATACATACATACATACATATACGGGTGAATGATTGTATGAGAAAGAAAGTTATGGTGATAATTGTAGCTGAAGGATTATGTGAGAATGAAAGTTACGATGAGAAACGTATGAAAAGACCTGAACACTTCATCACTTTTAATCTCATGTATGAACTGTGTTTCAGAAGAGAATCGGTTTGTTTCATCTCGGTGCACCTCGTTAGTGTTGACATTCAATTTAAATTGATCCAATGATAAAGATCTCTTCTTATGCTTATCACCATAATTTCTCATCTCACGGAACCAAACCCTACTTCTGTATTGTGTATGTATGCATGCATAAATGTATACATATAGAAGACAAACAGCTCATTTTTTATGGGTTTTAAATAATTTTATTTTATCCATTAAATAATTATTATTATTATTATTTTCAGAAAAAAGGATTTTTATTTAGTGTACATCCACGTGGCGATAAATTATTCCATGTTGCTTTGCTTGGCGTCTATCGTGACATAAAAGCAGCCCCATCCTACTTTGAATTTAGAAAAGGAAAATATTGAACGATTTAAAGGTCACTTCTGACGTGGATACTTTCATAAATGTTTTCAATTTGATTACTCCAATTAAAAATTAAATTATTTTTATTCCATTTTACTTTATTATTAAATTTAAATTATATTATAATAAAAATTGAATTAAAAAAATTACACAGAAAATGAGAAATTTTAAATAGTTAATTTTTTTATTAACCTGGATATCCAACCCGCTATGCGAGCCGACTAATCCCACGGCGGACATCTGCTTTGCAGATAGTCCGGAGTCATCGCATTTGAACCTCCGTGGCCACAAGAAGATTTTTATTCCTCCTTGGAATTGAACATGGGATCTCCTGGTACTTTTGACCTTTGGAGCCAAGCTCAAACCAATCAGGCACCACCCTTGTGGTTTAAATAGTTAATTTAATATTAATATCGATATATTTTTTTTCAAATTTATAGTTCATTCAAAATAAAAATATTATCGTTTTTAAAACCACGTAAAACTGTATTATATCGATAGAGAAAATGAATAAAATGAAACATTAAAATCGAGATATATTTCGTTGCATTGCGTGAGTACCCTTCTAGTAACCTTTAATACATTAATTATTTAAACATTAAGGGGGCTTTTACCAAACACTTACCCGAATAATCACTTACCAAGTCATATTACTTAACCGAATGAATATCGTAAGACCAAGAATGCTACCTAGCAAGAATGAGACAAGGACCAAGAGCTGATAAGCGAGGACGATGACTCTTACCTGGTAAGTAAATGATAGTGTTGAATTTTAATGGTAAACGCTTACTAAGTAAGTGTTTTGTAAAAAACCTCTAATGCTAAACTAACTGACCATTTTTTTTTAAATATCTATTTTTTGTATTTTGAAGATATTATTAAATTAAATTAATGGTATGTTAATTCCAAGAATTATTTTATTGGTAATCAATAAAATTTAAAATAAAATAAAGAAATTAGAAAAAAGCAAATGCCGGAGAAAAGGGGGAAAGTTGTTAAATCCAAATGATGTGATGGCAGGTGGAGACCAAAAGAAGGGTTTGAAATTTCTAATTTCGAATAATTAATTAATTAATAATTAAATGATTAAATAAATACGTCATTTTTTAAAAAATAAAATAAAAAATAAAAATAATAAAAAAGTTGGTGGAGGGAAAAGGGTCCCATCCACACGTGTAATGTCGTCTCTCCCTTATCCTTGGAATTCCCCCCAAAACGTTTTTTTGACGGCTCTCATTCCCTTCACACCTTTTTTTTTTCTTTTTCCTTTTTCTTTACTTTTTCTTAAAAAATTAAATTTTATTTTATTGATTACACACGGAAAAATTGCATAAAAATAAAATCAATTTTCATCTAATTTTTATTTTAAGAAACCAATTTTTAAAATCATCATTTATGGATTTCTATCAAACTTTTTGTTTATTTAAGGATCTGATTGATTTGTTGAATATGTAACAGGTAATTTAAGGGTTTCTATCAAACTTTTGGTTTGATTTGTCAAATTTGATTTAAACTTTAATATTGATACGGATTGGTAGATATAAAAATTTTGAATGTGATATTTAATATTTATTTTTTATTGTGGTAATTTTGATTTTTTTTTAATCTTCAATTTGAGATCTGAATTTTAAAAAGGGTTAAATGTATGAAATATCAACATACTTTCATAAATTTTCTTATTATAGCATTCTACTTTTGTTTTTCTTTATTACAGCAATGTAATTTCAAATTATTTTTCATTAAGGCATCGTACTTTAAAAAATCTACTCATAATAACAATGGATAACTTGTTACCTTTTAAACCGGTTAACCCTTTGACTTTTTTTGCTTGTGTGGTTTTAATGAGGTGATGTGGATGACACATCATTTTGATAACTTAACTAAAATAAAAATAAAAACTTATTTCAAATTATTATTAGTGATTTTCATTTTTCATTACCATGATAAAAAAAAACATTTAATTTTTTTTACTTTTTCTTATTAAATTGCATGCAAATAAAATATTATTAGAGTAAAATATTTATTAAATAAATATGAAACATTATTTTCGAGATATATTTTGTTTGTAAAATATGTATCTTTTTTATTTTATGTTGTTCAAATAAATACATGTATTTTAAAGTTCTCGTTAAAATGTTAACGAAATAAATTGTTATCTACAATTTTTTTAATATTTTTATATTAATAAATAATTCAAAAAAATTTAATTAATTTAATATATTTATANTACAACTTATTAAAGCTTAATGTTTGAATTCGTGTAATTAACTTCAGATAAACATAATCGAATAGAGGATAAACGTCTTCATTTAAATTTAAAAAATCTAAAATATAATTAGGATAAACATTGAGTTCTAACAAAATATTTGATTTTTATCTCTACAAAAAATTATATTACTAAACCAATTTTTTTTAAAGAAATACACAAAAAAAGAGAAATTTTGAATAGTTAGTTTCATACTAATATCAATATAATTTTTTTTAAATTTTTTATGATATCTTCATATTTATATTTTATTCAAAAATAAAAATATAATTTTTTTCTCAAAACCACATAAAAACGTATTATAATATCATCTGAGACATACAAAAATAAAACATTAAAATCGAGATGTATCTCGCTGCATTGTGCGAGTACCCTTCTAATTTATAGTAATCAATTTGAAATTGTTTTAATTGATATTAAATATATTTATTTCTCTTTACCATCTTGTTTGTATTATTATATTATATTATATTATTAAGTATTTGTTTTAGTTATATTATAAAATATTGTACTTGACTAATGTTTTAATATGTGTATTTTGATTATTTTACATGTTTATCAGGTACTTTTTACCAAACATGATTCATTCATCAACTATCAACTAACTTATAAGTTATCTTCTACCTTATCAACAATCAATTATTTTCACCTAGTTTATTAAATATAGACTAACAATAAGTTATGAATTTCGTCTTTATGATTATATTACAATTATGGATTAAATTCCTCTAACAAAAGAATTGAAGGCATGGTCATTGTTATTGTGTCATTGTCACAATAAATTGGATCTCTTATTCTAATTCTATTGATTTTAACTCCATTAAATTATTAGTATTTTGATTATTTTATTTATTTTTTAGAGATTTTCAGGAAAAACAAAACAAATTAATAATTTTGGAAAAAAAAGAAAACCAAATTAATAATATAAAAATTAAATGCATGAAATAGCAACCTACTTTTATAAATTTTCTTATTACAGAATTCTACTTTTGTTTTTCTTTATTACAATAATGTACTTTCAAATTATTTTTTATTAAGTCATCGCACTTTAAAAAATCTACATGTTATAGCAATGAGTAATATGTTACCTTTTAAACCGGTTAACCCCTTGACTTTTTTTGCTTGTGTGATTTTGTTTGTTTGTGTGACTTTAATGAGGTGATGTAGATGACATCTCATTTTGATGACTTAATTAAAATAAAAATAAACACCTACTTCAAATTATTATTAGTGATTTTCATTTTTCATTGTTATGGTTTAAAAAAACATTTAAATTTTTTGACTTTTATTTATTAAGTTGCATGCAAATTAAATATTCTAGAGTTAAATATTTCTTATATAAATACGCTACATTATTTTCGAGATATATTTTGTTTGTAAAAAAAAAGGTAACACTTCTTATTTTATGTTGTTCAAAAAACTACATATATTTTAAAGTTCTCTCTAACATGTTAACGAAATAAATTGTGTTATACAATTTTTTAATATTGTTATATTAATAAATAATCAAAAAAATCTAATTAATTTAATATTTTTATATGTCAAGTTAAAAATTTTAAACAAATATAATATATTCCTTAAAAGATAATTTTTTTTTTTGGTAAAAAATATATTTATAATTTAAGGTTTTTGAACAAATATAATATATTCTTTAAAAGATAATATTTTTTGGTAAAAAAGAAACAATTCTTTTTTTCTTTTTTTCAAAAAACACATATTTTTTTTAACATATTAGCGAGATAATTTATGTTATACTAGTTTTATTGATACTGATATATTAATGAATAATTTAGAATTTTTTAATTCATTTAATATAACATGTAAAACATTTAAATATTAAAATTAAAAATACAATATTTAATAAGAACTAGTAGATGTTATAATAAACTAATTTTGAAAGTACAATGATGTAGTAAGAAAGTCACGTCACTATAGTACATGTGGACAGTCTACATGGACAATGAGCTGACATGGAAACCTGGTATAATGGGTAAATTTAAATCAAAAGGTTACTCAATGCTATAATGTGTAAATTTTTCAAAGTACAATGTCCTAATAAAAAATAATTTGAAAGTAAATTGCTGTAATAAGAAAAAATGAAAGTACAATGCTATAATAAAGAATTTTCTGAAAGTAGATTGTTATTTTATGCATTTTACCCTTTTAAAAAAACGAGATTTGAAATGAAAAATATATTTTATTGCATTAATTTTTGGAAAAAAAAAAGAATTTTAATTATTTTCTATAATTATTTTGCAATTTTAAATATAACGTGAAATATTAGTTTTAAAATAAAAAATTAATATGACGTGTAATATCTTAGTTGGCAAAAAATCTGAACGATATCAACATTAATAGGTTAACAAGTCAACCAGACCCTTAAATAAACAAAAAGTTTGATAGAGACCCTTAAATGACGTTTTTGAAATTACTGTTAACAAACATTTATATGTGGAAGTGAATTGTGCGATCAACAACAAGAACCGTAATAGTTTTTTGTATTTCAGTTCAATTTTCAAGGTCAAGTTATAGTATTGATTTCTCATTGTCAATGGTCCCAAAAGCAAAGAATCACATATATGAAGACAAACCTCATAAATGTACTTTAGATCTCTTTTTTCTTCTCAGATACCTTTAATCCGAATAATTGGATGCCACGCATATTTATATCATTTTTTTTTATCTGGTCATTAGAATTATCGCTGATAATAATGTATAACCCTCACAAGCGTTATAAAGATCAGTTAAATTTTAGAAGTAGCTGTAAAAAGATATTGTATGTGTTTTAAAGGTTTTATTTAATAAGATTACTGCATATGTACACCTTACTTCAGATCCTACTTGATCAGTTGAAATCCGATGAATTTTGATCGATCTAATCTGATCCAATTATTCATTGGATATTGGATTGTGTCACCCAATTCGGTTAAATTAACATTGGACTATCAAATCCAATTCAATCTAATGGATGATTTGCTGAAATTTGTGTTTGTATCCATCTGAAGTCTTGCACCCATGCTTACTTTATATTTTGTGAATCTTCAGTAGTTGTTAATATCAACCAGAACAATTTCTTCTAATTCGTCATCTGAAGTTAGCCTTGCATTTTGAGATTTTCCAACTTAAGATATCTATCCTTATGGAATACGATATTTGGCCTTACCATTTTATTACTTGAAAGGCGACAGTGTTGACACGTATATACTTTTACGAGTTACCGCTTAGTATTGTAGAGGTACAATATCTAGTCCGTCAATGATATTATACCAATGGCCAAGAATCACTTGTACAAATGTATTAGACAAATCATAGACCTAAAATCCATGCATTTTTTTTTATTAACCTGGATATCCAACTCGCTATGCGAGCCGACTAATCCCAGAACGATCACCTGCTTTACATATAGCCAGAGTCACCGCATTTGAACCTTCATGGCCACAAGGGGATTTTTATTCCTACTTGGATTTGAACCTGGGACCTCCTGATACTTTTGATCGTTGGAGTCGAGCTCAAACCAATCATGCACCACTCTTATGGTTAAAATCCATGCATTTTGTGACCATTGAGAGGGTAATAATTATCAAAAAGCATAAAGAAGACTAGAAAAAGGCTTGTTACGAATGGGACCTTATGACCCCTTTGTAACAACTCACAAGTCATTGGCAATGCTTTTAATCAATCTCTATATGCTCTATGTGTTGGTATACCTCGGGTTGAGTGTTTTTTGGTTAGGTTAGTCGAATTGGTCGATTTTTTACGCACCCGTAAAACTATGCGAGTAGATTACGGTTGTGATTGCGACAATTGTGGTGGGGGGTTAGAGGTGGGGGCATGACAGTCATAGTAGTAACATGGTTGTGGTTGGGACAGGGGGCATGGTGTGTTACAAAGGGGTCATAAAATACAAGGGGTACATTTGGAAATTTTGTAGTTAATGGTGAAAGGAACTCTAATGACAATTAGTTCAGGTACAATATAAAAGAATTGGAAAGACAAAATGTTAGGGACCAAAATGTTAGGGACCAAAAAACATAACAAGATCATGGCACAACAGAAATGAACAAATTAAAGACCTAAGATCACAACTATTGCACCACCCTGTTGTCGGGAGAGCCGACCACTGCCCAGAAATGGCTCGATCCAGCACTGCAGGGGTGCACCAAATTGGCTAACTAACGAAGAAACCAGGTCTTGCCTCTTAGCTTTCCTGAGCAGGTATACCTGTTCCAACGCTGTTTACCTTCTTCTCCGACGTCTAATCCCTTTACGAAGAGGTTTCCCACTGCCGTCACCGCCGCTGCCCTGACTTTCCCGGGGAACCCACGCTTCGGTCTGATTCTGATTCTGATTATGGTTGGGCTCGTCATATGAATTGCCGCCACCCTGATGAGAGTTACTGTCACCTTGTACTTCGGTGGTGGCTTGGACTGTAGGTGGAGGTCTACGCATGTGCAGATTGTATGCATGTTCACGATTGGATCCACCACCCTCACCTGCTACTTTGGCTGTGTCAACTGCATGTTCAGGTCCATTCTGATTCCCATCTGACTGCTGACGCTTACGGCGCACCCATTTCCGACCACCCCGAACATTCCGCCTGGAACTCTGTTCAGCCGCCACAAGACCATCATTTGGTGCAGCATACAATTGCCCATGACTCAAGTCCTTGCTATTTCGTCTGTCACAGGAGTTTGAGTGCCTGCGGTCAGCATAACGTAGCGGATGATGAGATCCTTTATGGCCTTGTATATTAGCTCCAGTGTGTTGGAGAGGCGGGGCTGGTCCAAGTAGGGGAACAAAATAAAATAATCCATTATGTTGGAAAGGCAGGGCTGGTCCATGTGGGGAAACATGGGTTGGACCCGAGCCAGTTTGTTGATGACCGGGCACGTTCCTCTTTGTCTTCACGGGTAAATTTTGGTG
>NC_037528.1:47819025-47819563 GCF_001531365.2 Cynara cardunculus var. scolymus
TGTCTTCACGGGTAAATTTTGGTGAGCGAGGGCTGGTCCATGTGGGGAAACATGGGTTGGACCCGAGCCAGTTTGTTGATGACCGCGCACGTTCCTCTCTGTCTTCACGGGTAAATTTTGGTGAGCAGGCACGTTCCTCTCTGTCTTCATGGGTGAATTTTGGTGAGCGGGCACGTTCCTCTTTGTCTTTTTTTTTGAACGCACGTTCCTCTCTGTCTTCACGGGTAAATTTTGGTGAGCGGGCACATTCCTCTCTGTCTTCACGGGTAAATTTTGGTGAGCACCCGAGCCAGTTTGTTGACGACCGGACACGTTCCTCTCTGTCTTCACGGGTAAATTTTGGTGAGCGGGCACGTTCCTCTTTGTCTTTTTTTTTGAACGCACGTTCCTCTCTGTCTTCACGGGTATATTTTGGTGAGCGGGCACATTCCTCTCTGTCTTCTCGGGTAAATTTTGGTGAGCGGGCACATTCCTCTCTGTCTTCACGGGTAAATTTTGGTGAGCGGGCACATTCCTCTCTGTCTTCACGGGTAAATTT
>NC_037528.1:47820553-47825140 GCF_001531365.2 Cynara cardunculus var. scolymus
TGCATTTTGCCCTAAACAGAAAATGCATCAAGAACAAATGTGGGGGAAAGCGAACTCAAGAGCAACGCATTTTAACTTCATTTATAATTGGAATACAAAAATTGTTGTTAATGATCACTCTACTCTTCAAAATGACCGAAAAACCTGTAAAATGCTGACATGGCTGAAAGGTTTATGCAGCAGTTTTCAAAAGTCTGGATGCTTTTTAAAAACCTGTGACCAAACAAGAAATGAAGATGCCCAATATTTCTAGTGACCTAACATTGAACCCTGGCAACCAAAAAACATAACCAAGCCCAGTGTACCTTTGATTTTCAAAGCGTGGTCCCCGGCCCGAGTCCTCATGCCATAAAGAGGTTGTAGGTTTCAAATCCGCCAACATTATAGTCTGCATAAACAAAAATGAGGGTGTTACGTAAAATGCAAAGTGTATTAATATAGTTATCAATCTGATAACACAAAGCTGTTAATAAGCACAGAGCCTTGCTGATCTGCCAGAAAAGATTTATAGCAGACAGAAAAAACAAGTTATCATTGTGCAAGATAAATCCATTATAACTTCCCATTTAGGGTGTGTATGGCACGGGAGAAAGTATAACTTCTTGTCTCACCATTGGTGACAAAACCTGATTGGGGTAGAAATGCATTTGTTATGTCCCGCCAAAAATTGGCGGAACAAAGATCGGGGAGATGAGACAAAATTGGTAAATTCCTAAACTACCCATGTCAAATTAAAACCCTAAAACCTTCCAAAAGTCTTTCACCCGCCTCTGTCACTATTTTAGTTTGTCCTAGAACAAGTATCCACTTTCAAAATGTAAGTGTTTGCTTCCCTATTCTTGGCTTAATCATGAGAGGGAGATTTTCATCACTCCGACTATTTAAGGGTAAAATCGTCATTTAGTAAATTAAAAAGTGTAATGTTTACACATTATTAAAACGGTGTGCCTTCTTCATTGTGCACATTTATTTTGGAACAGAGTAATAACCATTTTGTTTGTAGACAGATAATCATGAGATCATATTAATTTACCTTTTCTGGTATTTCCACCCCTGCAGGGGGGCGAGCTATATGCGGATGAGGATCGGGGAGCTTGTAAATCGCACAACTGAAAGTAGAACAGAATACAAAAATTAATCACTGCGAATTAACATACATAAATTTAGGAATTGAATAAACAGTGACCCATTATATAGAGTTTACACGACTCGATTGTCCATGATATCTTCCATTCCCTCGATAGGTGATCTGTAAATTCTAGGAGCGGGATCCCCAGCAGGAAGAGATATATAGCCATCCATCCCACCACTGCAAGTATCCCAAATTAGATCAGACAATAGTTGGAGTAGATTATAAACTAGTCATGTTTGTAAAAACGAAGCTATACAAAAATGTAAAATGACACTAAAAGAACATGTTATAAAATTAAATGGAAAAATATAAACCAAATGAACTTGGTATATTATATTACCCCATCCGGAAGTAGGGTCGGGAAGGGTAATAGGTACACAGACCTTACCTCAACCACAAGGATCGAGGGGTTGTTTCCGTGAAGACCATCGTCTTGTGCACAATGCAAAGGGTATGCAAGCGGGCAATAAGAAATTAATTGGAAAAATATAAGGGGCACAATTGGAAAAGGGTGGAAAAAGATCCCCTACAGCTAATCAAAATGGTACTTGAAGAAACTTCTCTAAAAGCTAGCTTATGGCCTAACCAAACAGGACTTTTTCAAAAAGCTCAAAAAATAATATGGTTTCCAAACATGACCTGAAGTGGGATTAATTGGATATTTGTATAACATCAACAATAAAAAAAAAGGATTACACCTCAAATTTCTTGAAGATTTAGAGTAGTACCACATGAGAGAGAGAGAGAGAGAGCAATACAAACCTTGCCTCGAGATTGATTGGTTCCTTGATTTCAGCCCGCTTTTTTGCTTTCGATCTCCAATAGCGGTCATCCATCCCAAATATGTATGAAGATAGCTTATGTGATAAAGCCACAAAAAGCATAGCACACATTCTGCTGTTTCTCCGTGTTTCTTCCTCCTTCAAGAAGCAAAATCACAGCCACAATTAGGAAAAAAGAAACATCTTCAGTGAGTCTTAGTTGATTAATCACCGAAAGTCACCATACCGTTAAAGTGTGTTCAATTTTTTCCACCTCTTTAAGAAGACGCGTTTCATCAATGAAAGGCAACTTCGCTACACCCTACAAATAATAAGCAGCCATAAAATTGTCAAGATGTCCAGCATACTTATAAAAGTAGCTACCAATAAAAATAAAATAATAAAACGACCAAAAACTAGAATGGTAAACAATGAAAATGGACCTGCCATGCAAACCGCTTGCCGTTCATGTCAACTTCAAAATCTGATAAACGAAGAACAAAAAACATCAATCCACAAATGTTAAAACATAAATACTTTCTAAACTTTTGTCAGGAACCAACTATACCTGTTGGATAAAAATCAATAATAGGCGAGTTTGGATCGGTCATTAACTTTCTATACTGCTTTGGAAGTGCATGGGCACTGCAATTTTTCCGGTTCAAATAAAAGATAAATAATCAGAAAAACTACAGATTAATGCAGGAAAATACTCCCTCCTTCCCACAATGAAAAAGGCACGGAGTTCTAGAAATGTGTAATTATTGCACTATTTTAATAACAAATGACAATTTTACCCTCGGCAATAGAGAGAGTACAAAAAAATGCAGAAAAAACACAAGCACAACCTTGCAGCAGGGAAAACCCCTAGCAGCTGATTTAACGGTTTGAATGGCGATCCGAGCTCAAAGCTTATATTAAGTTGACTAAGATTCTTGAGATCAGAAGCAAATGGTGCATAATGGTAAGGATAAAACCTGAATGAAAACTTTCCACCGTTAGAAATAAAAAAATGCAAGATGAAAACAGCATGCACCACGGAAAACCTTAATAAGATATCTGTAAAACAGATACGCCAACATTTATGTCACATTAAAAAAAATAATCCATAACAAAAGTGAAAATTTATTCAAGAGAAACAAATACTTGAAGACCAATAATTAACTCCTCAAGTAGTGGATAGATTAAATAATACAGGGGGGAAATTACCACTGCCAGGAACAAACACCTTCATAGTAATAGTGCATCACCCAACATAGGCCCTCTGTATATTTTAGAACCTACAAAAAATTGTATAAACATCATGAAATGGCTATTAATTGGCAAGATAAAAAACTCAAGAAACTTACAACATCTCTCCGTATTGCGTCAAGCTCCTCCGGAGTGCTGGCCAAGAACTTCTCTTCATAATACCTTTCCCTCCATCCAGGGGAACCGAGTTTAATCTGGTAATAAAGTGTAGGAAAAACTAATAACATGAATTTAAAGCATGTCAATAGTGAAATATGGTTCCAGAAGTAAAATAGAATCTAAAAAGTCACATAGCCAAACAAGAGATAAAAGTAAAATCATAGCATAAACACATTATTCACTTAAAACATCGACAATTGCATCCCATCCAAATAATCACATCAGTTTATCCAAGGTCATATTAACAGCAGCTTATACCGTACACACTTGAACTTAGATATAGCCTTTTAAAGGAATTGTACTTTAAAGGGGTGTTTTTGTACCCATAACTACCTTCTCAACAATTTTATTGTTCCTTAGTAAATCCTGAAAATTAGTATGGCATGATTTCTGAATCATAATGTCAACACAAGCCATATACAGGATATGCATCTTTCCACTTCTTCCAAGAAGCAAAGAGTAATAGCAATTTACTTTTACATAAGGCAGGATTATACACGAATAATGTCTCAACATCACCTAATTTTACATCTTTTTATGTAGTTAAGCTAGATGTATTAATAGTTTTGAAAGAATAAAGCATATGTTTCCAACAAGTATACTCACAGAAAAATCACACAAAATTATTAAATTGTCTTTAAGCTCTGACCTTGTCTTCCTCCTGCTGGTCAGAGTTAAAAACATCAGACTTTTCACGAAGTGCCATCTTCAACTTTAATTTTAGTTCTTCTTGGTTATCAAGTGCCTACGAACAAACAACCAGAACTGTCAGTATTGAATACTATAAGCAACTAGCAATTATATTGATATGGCCTGGATATGCAGCAAATGACATTCTGTTACTATGAAACCTACAGTACATATTCTTAAGGGGGGGTTCAGTTTACATAATAGTTTTCAAAAAATACAATTGTTAAAAGAATCAGAATAAGGACCTTAGAATCTCGTATAAGAAAAGGAAGGTTTAAAAAAGCAGATATCTCGATTAAGACGAAACCTGTCAAATCGAAAGTGGAATTATAAAATGGAATGTGTGAAGTGTCAACCCATGCATTTATTTAACATGGACAGAATTACAATCCAATTTTTTCATTGTGATTTCATGTTTGGTTAGTAGATACATCTTTCGAGTTGAAATGTAAATAATTACAATCGTCTAAATTAACCTTCACTAATTCTTTTGTGATTTCTTGCTTATAAGTTTATGAATATATATTTGGAAACTAAAAGTAATGATGATGATAGCAATAATAAAATAAACACTATGATAAATAATAATAATAA
>NC_037528.1:47825168-47842129 GCF_001531365.2 Cynara cardunculus var. scolymus
TAGTAGTAGTAGTAGTAGTAGTAGTAGTGGTGGTGGTGGTGGTGGTGGTGGTATTAATAATAATAATGAAAAATAAGAATAATAATACAAATTAAAACAAAAACAATGATAAATAGGAAATAATAATGATAATAAATTGTGAAAAATAAATAATAAAAGGTATTTTATCAAATAATTAGTTCCATTGGAAATCAAATGATGGGATTGCTCATTTCATAGATAGCATGAAGAAATGACATTCCTTCCTTCAAATGAATTCATCATTCTGAAGGAATTCAATTCCATCAAAACACTTCATCCACACAGCAAATGGAATTTGTAATAACATTCCACCACATTCTATCACACTCTAACGAACCAAAAACTTCCCTATCTCCATGAAAACAATGTTTCCAACGTTAGCAAATGAAAAGAAGAAAGATGGAGAAAACAAGGGTCCACATTATTTAAAAATAAACCAACTTAATTTGCAGAAGAGCAAAATACTTACTTCTCTTTCAAGACTGCTTTCTGCTTCCAAGATGGCAGCCCCAACAGTAGCCCCAGAAGACAAACGTGCAACTTTTTTAGCTCGAAGATTGCCTTGTGCATCATCAGATTGCATTGACTGTCTGCTCTGGATGTCAAGGGCAGACAAATCCTTAGTAGCATGCCTAACTTGGTACTCCTTTCTCATAGATGTTTGTGATCCTTTCTGTTTGTATGGTGAAGGGGAAGGACCTGATGCTTGTGGTCGAGAATAATCTCCTCTTCTTGCTTGATCACGTCTGATCTTCTCAGCTAGATTCTGAACAAAGAAAATGATAAATGCATGATAGGATTTGTTTACTAACCTCTTATTACATCTTACTCGGTAAGAATCACTTACTCAAATAAGTTGTTTCTACACCGACCGTGCTGATTAGGGTCAGAGTTAAAAGTCTGATAATAATATATCAATTTTTTGTCGAATGGTAAAGTATAATTACTTTGAAAATTTATTTAAAAATCCGAAAAATAATACATCAATTTTTTTGTCAAATAGGTTTTATATTTAAAAAATATTATAATTTTGAAATTGTACAAATAAATATTTTAAAATCAACTGCTTTTGAATGGTCAAAGTCAAAAAAAGATTGTCAAACTTGGTCGTTTTTGGATGAGTCCTGCAACCATTCACAATATGCTGTGAGTTGTAATCAACACTTTTTCGGCATAAAACATTTGGTAAACAAAAATTTCTAGTCAGCGCTTATTAGTTATTCCAGACAGAGGGACATAATGATCACTTCTACTTTCTGTCAGCGTTTGGTTTGATGGAATGGTTTTGAGGGATTTGGATTTGGAACGATTAAGAAGAATTTGGAATCTGTGGTGTGTTTGGTTTGTAGGATTTGGAATGGAATTGAATTCCGTTATTTATAAATGATCATAAAAATAATTGAATTACCCTTTTATTAATTAATTATTACAAAACAAATGTTTTTAACATATTTTAAACCATTATTACATACAAATCCTACGAAATCCCATTAAATACCAACCCCATGGGATTTCAAAATCCTATGTTTTGGGGGATTTCAAAATCCTATGTTTTGGGGGATTTCAAAATCCTATGTTTTGGGGGATTTCAAAATCCTATGTTTTGGGGGATTTCAAATCCATGAAATCCTTCAAACCAAACATGGGACTGGAATGGAATTCAATTCCAAATCCCTAAGTCCAATCCAACCACGCCAACCAAACAGGACCTAAGAGATTAGTTCGGTATCCAGAAAAGACAAATAATAAGTCAAAGGTAGTAATTTATACCAGATTCATTCGAGCTCTTTTCTGGAATATAGAGTCTTCATATGATCCAACTGCCTGAATAAAATGCTCTACTTTGGGAAGATCTGGCTGCAACAAGAAAAAGGCAGTGACTAAAGTTAAAGCAACCAGGTATTTCATAAGTCAACATTTAATAAAATCAAGTCAACCTCTGAAGAGAAGATGGAGATTACTACACAACGCTAAAAAGGGATAGATAATCACCTTGCTTGCATTAGTCAGATACCCACCCATAGCCCTAAACTCCTTCTTATATACTGCAAACAGTAAATTAATAGCACCCTGAAAAACCAAAAGCTAAAAGTTACAAAATTTCCAATTTACAGATACAAATGATACGTTTCTTGAAATCAAGCAGAAAAATTGATCATCTTAGTAGCAAGAAAAGACAAAAGTTGTAGGAAGAAAATTTCTGAACATACCTCACGAATTTCCAATGTAGGCATGTGTGGTAGAAAATCATTTCCAACAAAGAAACATAGGAAAACGAAGTCATCAACTATTCGCTCAAAATCAATCTCAGAATCAGGAATTCTCATTTCATACTCCAGGTACTCTCTAAGAGTCCAAATGTTGAGGAACTGCAAAAACATTAAAAAAAAACTATATAATCAAGGACACAAAGCACAGAAATTGTTAAAAGAATTGGATCATTATAAAAGTCATTAGACTTCTATGCAGGCTGAGCTTGAAATGTACCTGATATTTATTCTTAGGCACTTCATCACCACCACCTATCTCATCAAACTCTATTGCCTTTCTCTTCACCTTCCCTTCACAAAATGATGCTATATGACCCACTTGACCGCAAAGGAAACACTTATCCTGTTGTCCTGGAATGGTTATAACCTAAAACATAAAAGCAGAAAAAGGAATGTTGGATGTTTATTCTGAAGCGAAAAATTAATAATTCAACAACTCTTCAATTTAAATTAAACTAGAAAACAAAAATCATGGTATGTGTATGCTAATATAACATACATGGAAGAGTAAGGCTTGTGTTTAAGGCTCAAATTACCAAATTTAACAGAAATATAAAATAGTAAGCAAGAAATTTGTTGTGTTAGCATTTGACAAAAAACTGCAGTTACACTGCACTGAGTTCCCTTATCTAATTACCGTATCAATGAGAAGAGTTTAAATAAAGGCTCATAAAACGTTTATGGTGAAATCAATGAAATAAATGGAAAACCCATATATGTGCAAATCAAACTAAACAAGCATAATGTCCCACCCACAGTATTGCAATGGAACTAACTTCTTGCATTAACATCAACCTCGAAAAGATTGTGGTTTAATTTCACTTAGAGGTTGCAGTACCAAAAGATAAACCACAAATTTATCATTTGCTCAGGTAAGCATACAGTTTAGTTTATTATTACAATTAGAAAAAATAAAAGCATCAACAGCATTACAATGTTCCTGTTGCAATGCACCATCCACCGCCTTTCTTAACAATTTCACTACTTATTACAACTTTTCCTGCTAGTTACAAAAGGTTGTAGGGAACTTACTTCTCTAAGTATAGAAAAATGAACTTCATGGGTAGCCAAAGCCAACATTATCAAATCTGCATCCTGTAATTTGGCAACAACAAAAAATTGATGTGACCTTGAGATTTAGAAAATGCAAGAAATAGGAAACAAAGTGACTTGTACAATAATACAAATTAGTTACAAAAAGACGATACCAAGCCATATAAGCAATGACGAGTGTTTGGGTCAAAACTAGGTCGATTCCTCTGAAGACGAATATATGACATAATCTTATGTTCTCCTTCCCCAGGAACATTTGCATCAGAAAGGATAACCTGCATACAAATCACAAAGACAATGACTACTTATAGAACAATGCACATTGTACATATTTATATAATAAATCAAAAGCTAGAACATGTAGCACATATAATAAACCTTAAGATCAACAATACCTTTATTGATTTCCATCCAGGGTCATTGTTTAATCTTTGGTGGAGATAGTACTGTAGAGCAATTGACAAGACCGCCATGAATTCAGTTCCTGGGGTGATGACATTAGAATCAAAAGTTTGTGAATCCGGCTTTGGAGGAAGCTTTCTGCCTTCCTTCGCAAACTCTTCCCTCAGCCTTTCTTCTTCGGCTTCCTAGAAAGCAAATGTCACAACATTCATTCCAAGTGCACTCTGAAGTTAATATGCACCAGGGATATAAGAAAAAAACATACCGCTTCAGATGCATCTTTGGCTGCTCGGAAACGCCTAGATCGTTGCTGATTCATTTTTGCTCTTGGAGCAACGCCATCTAACACATATCGAAAGGTAAGCAGAAAATTCTAATTCACAAGTGACACAAAAGAATCACCCTAAATAATTACCAATAGCCATGTAGAGCAGTTTACGTGGTCGCACCATGCCAAAAAGCCGATCAATATAGTCAAACACGCATTGAAACACCTCACTGAAAGAGGTTGGAGAAGGCTGTATACATGGGCAAAAAGTAAAGATAGATGTAATCAATCATAAGACTATGAACATCGCAGCAAGAACAATATGGAAGTCCATACATGTCTAGTAAGGTCCAATCATGTATGAATAATATAAAGCATCATAGAGCAAAGAGCTTGTAAGAGCATTTCGGCATAGGTTTGTCATAAGATCATTTGAGCAGGCCATCTATATAATATTTAGGCTCGAACGATGTTTCAGCTTCTTATTTCCTGATTTCAGACTACAAGTACTTTATGCTATGCAAAAGTTGTTCAGCTGTCTTCAGACATCGGTATTATATGTTGCAAGAGTGTTATACCCCTAATAATGTCAAGTGAGATGAGCAATGGGGTTGATGGGACATGGCGGCTCTACATATTTCTGGGGACATGACCTCTGCTAGGAGAACTTGGAGACGGAGGATTAGGGTAGCAGACTAGAAATGGAGACCTATAGCCAGCATAGTCAGTAAGAAGGGAGTTGGACAGTTTAGGAAGGGGTAAACTATGCAGTCAATAGCGGTGCAATCGCGGGTTGCAGTTAAGATGAATTGCAGTTCTAAAATAGTGGTGGTTTATAGCGGTGCCGCAATTAGCGGCGCTATTCACTGCTATTGCACCGCGATTTTGTATCATAATAGCAGTCCGATATACCGTACCTATTCTTGGGCCATTTCAGTGTTGGGGGGATTTAGGTTTTTAGAATATTTGGGCTTTGTTTAAGGGCAAATTGCATGAAAATGTAATGTACTTTGTCCTAATTCCTATTTTGGGTAACGTACTTTTAAAACCTTCATATTGGTACTTAAATGTAGAATCTCAAACATTTAAGTACCTGACGTGACAAATGACATGTCATACAACTCACTATTATTTGTTGACGTGGATTTAATATATAAATTTCTTTGTAAAACATATATTTTCATTAGAATTTTTATTAAGAAAAACTAATTAATAAATAAAGTGCAACTCTTTTTCAAACCCTAATCCATTATGCTCTTCCTCCTTCCCCGCCTCAACGTCTCGCCCATCACCCTCTTCTGGCTCTTCATCTTCCCAGCTTCAAACGATAACACATATTCATACTATAACCCAGATTTAAAGATGTTGAATTATCATTTCTGGAATTAATTAGCATCTTCATCTTCATTGTCAACATCAAAATCTTCATCTTTTTCGTCAACATCAAAATTACGGTTTTTTGTTCGGGTTTTTAATTTTCTATAAGCGGGTCTCATCATGTCTACTGCTTGTATATAATCCCTCAACACCACCGTATATCATGATCCCAACTCACATATGGTTCGTTTAGAATTCCAGGTCTGTGGGGTTAGGGAACGGGAAAGGTAAAAGAGACTCATATCTGGGGAACGGAGAAGGGACAACGAGCCTCACAATCTTGTAGCCTGAGTTAATCAAGTGATGCACCACCAGTTGAATAAGCAGATGAAGAGGATGACGGGGAAGGGGATGCTAGGGATTGAGAAGATGAAAGGAAGTGGAAGTGTGGAATATAGATTAGGGTTTGAAAGAGTTATTGATTTGTTTTTTAATGAAAACTCTAACAAAGAATTAAAAACATATTTTAAGACTAATTTTATTTAAAAAACCCATGTCAATATCCACGTCAACAAATAATAGTGAGTTGTATGACATGTCATTTGTCACGTCAGCATGGTAACCAGTTAAACTGGTTACTTAGGTACTTAAATGTTTGAGATTCTACATCTCAGGTACTAATATGAAGGTTCTGAAAGTACGTTACCCAAAATAGAAATCAGAACAAAGTACATTTTTGTGCAAGTTGCCCTTGTTTTAATGTTTTATAGGGCCTTCTTTTACTTTTACTTTAATATTCTTGGGCCACTTAGGGGTTGTTTACCAAACGCTTACCCGAGTAAGCGCTTAAACAGTAATATTACCCCACCGGATGAATATAGTAAGGACCAAGAATCTTACCCGGTAAGAGCGAGACAAGGATCAAGAGTCTTACCCCAGGTAAGTGAGGACGGCGACTCTTACCACGGTAAGCGCTTACCGGGTAACTTGTTGTATAGTATGTTGTTTTGGTGGACTAAAATCTTACCCGGTAAGTACATAATAATGTTAAATTTTACCGGTAAGCACTTACTGGGTAAGTGTTTGATAAACAACCCCTTAGACTTTTTAGAGTTTTAGATCGTCCTTGGCTTTCAAGTTTCATCGATTGAATCATGAATCCATGACTGAATTGTCCCTGCCTTTCAAGCTCCAGCCACTCAACTCCAATCCTCGACTTCAATCCATATCCATTCCAATCCTCGACTCCATATCCACTCGACTTCAATCCACAAACCTGAATTGTGAATCCATATATGCTCGACTCTAGTCCTTGACTTTGAATTTATCTTGTCATCTTGTGTGGTTTGAAACTTTAGATTGTTTGACTTAATATGCATTAGCCATAATATATATTAAGTTATATATACATATTTAAAGGGTTGGGTTCCAGTGAGAAGGGAAATTATGGTGAGAAGCGTAAGAAGGGATATGGACGACCCTTGGATCAATCCTAATTGAAGATCGACATTAATGATATGCACCGAGATGCATTGGATCAATTCTCTTGAGAAACGCAATTCATGGGTGGGTGTGAGATTAAAAGTGATCAAGGGTCCAGATCCCTTCTTACGCTTCTCACCTTAACTCTTTTTCTCACACGATCATTTTTGTGTGTGTGTGTATGTATATATATTTCTATTTAATTTGTGAACCTAATTTTTAACACGATTTATGGGTGGGTGTGAGATTAAAAGTGATCAAGGGTCCAGATCCCTTCTTACGCTTCTCACCTTAACTCTTTTTCTCACACGATCCTTTGTGTGTGTGTGTATATATATATATATATTTCTATTTAATTTGTGAACCTAATTTTTTAACACGATTTATGCAATCAACCATGTTAACCGCTTTAGGGGGTAAAGGAGGGCTGGCAGTTCAAGCTAGAGATGTGTTTATGACGTATTTGTTTTATGTGGTATTGCCTTGCCTTACCTCACCTATTGTATGTGATCAATGTACCTCTTAGTACTTGTTCTTAATTACCTTCCTCGTGTTGCATTCACCATATGCTAATCTTTATACTATCTTTTTGCTCAGACTCTTGCACAAGCCGCGGGTCTTTACGGAAAAAATAATTTTCCTCACAGAGATCAGGTATGTGTACATCCCACATTTTCACCCCCATCCCCAAAGACACTTCGTTCAAATAGGATTTATTAGGTCCGTTTGGTTTGGTTTAAAAGCCAATAACGTAAAGATGTATGTTAAATTTTGTCACTCGACGCATTAAACATCTGGAAAAAATTTACTAATGCTTCTTCTATTTCTCTATATGTAAGCTAAGGAACTTTATAGAAGAAAAATACCTCAAATATCACTATAGTAGGTTATCCCTGCTTGCTAAAAGTTTGTATAATCTTGTCACCCAAGGGTCAAGATACACCACCCACCCTGCAAGCTCTGGTGTTGATCATATCGAGTAATACATCACTAATTCTATTCTTAGCAAAAATAATATTCTCCTTGTAATTGTAAATTCCCAACCTGTTATTTCAAGCAATACCACTCATTCATCTCCTTTCTGGCTATACTTTAGTCATCATTATGGCATTACCTAAGATATTTGGAAAGGAATAGGCCTTGATGACCACCTATGAGGCTTCCTATGAACTTAATATGGCAGACACATCCCAACATTATCCCTCTCTCAATATGGTAAAACCATAATGCTAAAATAATAGAGAACTTGGACCACTTTGGACTACCTTTTTAGAGCTAGCTTACTCAAACTTAAAGAGGATCTACGAGTATCTTGTAGGCTTGATTCAATTAAATGTTTGGTACCAAGCTATAACAAAATAAAAGGTAAATATTTACAACAATAACACCTAGACCAATTTATTTATTTTTGATTAACATGGATATCCAACCCGCTATGCAGCCGACTAATCCAAGGGCAACCACCTGCTTTGCAGATAGCCCGGAGTCACCGCATTTGAACCTCGTGGCCACAAGGGGATTTTTATTCCTCCTTGGATTTGAACCTGGGACCTCCTGGTACTTTTGACCTTTGGAGTCAAGCTCAAACCAATCAGGCACCACCCTTGTGGTTAACACCTAGACCTATTTAGTGTACCAAGCAGGCATTAAACAGAACATAAGACACTAAATAAATTCACAACCAAAGCCAAGCCCATAAATGGAATATTTTAAGAGAGTACCACTTGCATAAGCCCCGTCAACCCAATATCATCATTACATTTGATATGTACCAGACCACTAACCCCATCTCAGTTAAATAGTTAATCTGTCAGCATCCTCGTCTGTGTTTTGGTGTAATAGTTAATCTGTCAGGATCCTCATCAGGTCCTAGCAGTGCATTTGTAACTCTTTCTTCAAACACAGGGCTAAATCACATCCTCTAAAGTAAGGTTTCAGGCTGATTGCCTGAACACCCTTTCATCAGATAATCCTCACAAGGTTGATGGTACTAACATAGTAACATGCTGTTCGCCTGAGTGCATATCTTCTTCATTTCTCTAACTTTCTTTTTCCGATCACAAAAAGTAACTACTCTTGCACTATATCAATGTATTCGTCAAGTTAAAGCAACAAGTAGCAAAAATACTGACAGGATCGATTAACTTGTTCCTTCGTTCAAACTTTCAATGACCCTAATCCAAATCCATTCACACCCAGGTAAAAAATTTAAAAACGGAAACATAACTTGCTCCAACTTACCTGCATTTACAAAAAATGGTCCACTACTGACATTACTTACAAAAAAAATGATGGCAATATCAACAGCTGATTGAAATATTCAAGTCAGCCAAGGTTAACATGGTCTCATGTTCATGCCATACTAAAACATATAAATGTCCCTTTTCAGCACTAGTGAAGTGAATTCATATCAACCTTGAATCCAGTATTTGGGTCAAGAAAGTTGTCAACAATTGAAACAGATACAAAATTAAATGCAATAACCACAATAACAACATAATCAACAAACATAAATTCGTTTGAAAATGGTTACCCGGTCTTCGGGGTGGAAACACGGATGAATAATCCCGTTCATATCGAGATACAAGTTATCATACTCAATCTTATTAGGGTTAGGTTTACTTGTGTCGACCGGGATTTTAACGCCGTTGATTTCCACGGGTTCTTCCTCCACAACATCGACCACCACCATTGGATACTTTTCAGCTAACCACCGATAAAACGCCGGCACACCCATCTCAAACTAGCTTTGCTATAACAACTGGATAACTAAACCCTAGCCAGATTTGAGAGCTTCACCGAAGGGTTTATGTTTATTAACCCTAGACTGCGACTGCGTGTTGCAACGGCATATTGCAAATAAATGAAAACTCGAAAGAGAGGCTAGGGCAGAGGAATGAATATAAATGGATGACCCATGAGACGAATCTAGCCTTCCAAATTCCAATATTAACGATCGAGTATTTAGGGTTTAGTTTCATTTCGGTCCAAAAAGTTAGGATTCGTTTATTAAATAATGATTAAGTGGTAAAAATGATTAAAAGATTTTTATGATATAATGTAAATGAAGTATAATTGTTTACAATAAAATTAGGATGCTGAATGATTAAGGAAGGCACAAAATACAAAATTATTTAGAGAGTTTTAGAATCATTAAGAGAAAAAAAAAATTGTCAAACAAAATTCATATCTTAACAATTCAGATGTTGTCTTTTAATGAAACTATTAAGATGGCGTTTGTTTTTTAAGAGATGTTGAAGTCTGAAGTTTTATTTCACTTTTGATTTTTAAGAGGTGGTGCTGAAGTCTGAAATATGAATCAATCAAACTGTTTGTTTTTCTAAACTAACAAACGTCTGAAATCTGAATCAATAGTTTGCTTTTGTAACCAACAAAATATATGAATATGTATAATTTCTGATTTCACTTCTGTTTGTGTTCCCAATATTCCTTTAATTATTCATTCTCCTCCAATTCAAGCCTTCCATCCTCAATCTCCACCCTCATCCCACCACCGTCTACCACCACTTCTTCTCTAAAATCCAACGCCCAAATCCACCTCTAAAATCGAAGCAAATCTCCATCACGATGAAAACTACAGGGACGAAAATACCTTGATTCATGATGATAAAGGTGCACAACTACTGGTTTGCACAGGAACAAAAACACACAGTGGCGAAAACCCACAGGGAAGAAAACCCTCTTGGTTTGGATATGATTTGGGTTTATTTGAAGCCACCAGAGGCGATGGAGGGTTAAGTCGATCGATTGAGACGGTGAGGAGGGTGAAGTAGCTCGATTGAGAGGGTGCAGTCGATCGGATGATGAAGTATAAATAGGTTCTCTAGATAGTCTTCAGGATTAAGATGAAAATAAGTGGCTAGGCTATCACTTAATTTTTAAGAGGAAAATAAGGGATAAGTGACTCTGAAAGAAAAAAAAAACAAATGGTTTGAATCGCCTTATATCTGACTGAATCATACATAAGTGGTAAAATAAGAGCTTTTTTTCAAACAAACACCATCTAAGAGATAAACAAACAACCCCTAATCTCTAGCAAGATGTCTTTTATCAGTCAATCTTATCTGGTAAATGAAAATGGTGACTCTTATCCCAATAACGCTTACTGAATAAACTTATTATCTACAATATCCTTTTGATGACTAGATTTTTTATCAGATAAGCGTTTGGTAAACGGTGTCTTATTATCTCATGTTTGGCATTATATAAATGGGTCTTTCCACCAAACCGAGAGAGAACAAAAATCAAGGGGATAAAGACAAATTTTATATGTGGTGGGTTATCAAACACTTTCCTGGTAAGTGTTTAGCGGATTAGCACGGCAAGAACTGAAAATCTTACTAGGTAAGTGAGAGTGATGCATCTTACCATTACGCGCTTATCGGGTAAACGTTGTTGCATACGATTTCATTTTGATAACTAACGGGTTGTTTGATTTTTTAACTATTAAGTTATCTCTAAGCATTATTCTGTCTAGATAAATTGTTGTTTGTTTAACTATTACGGGGCTGTTTACCTAAACACTTACCCGGTAAGTGCTTATCGGTAAAAATCAATATTATTGTTTACTTACTGAGTAAGATTTGAGTCCACCAAAACGACATTGTATGTAATGACTTATCCGGTAAGCGTTAACCGTGGTAAGAGTCGTCGTCATCACTTACCGGGTAAGACTCACGGTCCTTGCCTTTGCTCTTACCGGGTAAGATTCTTGGTCCTTGTCAAATTCATCTGGTAAGGTAATGTGACTGGGTAAGCGCTTACTCAGGTAAGCATTTGGTAAACGGCCCCTAAGTCATTGCATTCTCTTTGTTGTTGTAGCATGAACATTTGGGAAGTTCTATAATGCAATAAATCTATATTATTTTTGATTTATTTTAATCGGTTCGTCGACAGTATAGTTGTTGCTTTGCACTTGTATAAAGTTTTAAGAATTGAAAACTACTGCCAAAGGTTGTTATGTTATCCGTTATTCAGTAAGATTACGTTCAACATTATTATTAACACCAGAAATTAGGTGTTATTGAGGGTGAATCACGCTGTAATTTACGACATAACGATCATTTCGATCCACACTATATTTCACCATTCTATCAAAGAACTCAGAAGCTTTATTAATTACAATGGTCGTTGATGGAATCACGAGATTATAGCGTTCCAGCAAACATCAGTCTTTTCCATCATGTCGTCAAATATTAATCTTGCATTCTTCATATCACCACGTTTTGCATACATATAGACTAAACCCGTTCAAAACAAATTGATTAAGGGGCCCTTTACGAAACACTTGTTGGGTAAGCGCAGCGCTTACCTACTATCTATAACCTTACCGGTGAGCATGATAAGTACCGGGAATCTTACCCAATAAGAGATATAGCAAGAACATAGAATCTTACTAGTAAACTGGGGAGAAAGCTCTTACCTAGTAAGAAACACTTACGAACAATCCATTTTGATAGCCGAAAATGTTAACCGATACGGTAAGTGTATGTGGTAACCTTGTTGGTAAGCTCTTACCCATTGAGCACCTGATAAACGACCACACATTTGATTCTTCTTTGACCTCGTGGTTGTCTCTGCACCCTTACCTCCTTTATCACTGAGCGGTCATTTAGGACTATAATGCTGGGTATACATTATTGGAAGAACTCTGTCAGCTAGTTGGACAGCTGAGTTCGTTGGTGGGTTCCAATAATCTTCGTTTTTCCCTGTATTGACATAGGTTTCATTTGCCTTTCCTAGAGCTTATTCACAAGGACTGTTATTGCAATACCCAGAAATGAGAAATCAAAGAGTTCCAATTCACTAAATTCCTAACGTTAATCGTGTCGAATATAGCTTTTGTCGTGTTCTACATCACCGTTCTTGAAATACCCATAAATCATTGACGAATAAACAAAGAAACTCCGTTTTGGCATAGCCTTAAAGATTTATTTCGACCTTCATATTCCCGTTACTCGCATGCCCATCAACCATAATGGTCCAAATAACCACATTTCTTAGTGCCATCAGAACCTGATAAAAAAATGTAGGTGCATATTAAATAGTTAATTTGATATTAATATCGTGACTCACTTTTTACATTTTTAATGTATGATTTGACCTGATTCTGATATAAAATAGGTGCATATAACAATGTCCGATATTAACGTGTGAAGAGATATTATTTTAATTGTTTCCACTAATAAAAGTTAAATGTGTTGGCATTTATAATAATTTTAAAATCATGTATGGAGACCAAAAATTTATATAATATGTTAGTAATATAACTGGTGTTAAAATCTCTATACTATATTATAAATCATTTGACAAAAACTTTTAAAAATCATTTTTATACATGAAAATACTGTTTATTCATGCATACTACTTACAATTCAAGATTACAAGAAAATTTACATAAGTACAACTTATTAAAACTTCATTTTTAAATTCATGTAACTAACTGCAGATAAACATAATCAAATACATGTTAAACATCCATTTTAAATATACAAAATCTAAAATATAATTAAGAAAATTATTGAGTTATAACGGAACGTTTAATTATTATCTTTATAAAAAATTATATTATTAAACCAAAAATAAATTACTTTGTTATTAAATCTAAATTAACTTATAATAAAATTTTAGACAAAAAAAAAGAGAATTATTAAATAGTTAATTTGATACTAAATATCGATTTATTTTTTTCAAAATTTTATGCTATTTTCAAATTTATATTTCATTCAAAAATAAAAACATTATCGTTTTATCAAAATCACATAAAATCATATTATATCAATAGAGACAAAATAAAAACTAAACATTAAAATATAGATTTATCTCGCTGCATTGCACGAATACCCTTCTAGTCTAAAATAAGGCAACTGTTATATCTGAATGAAATTTTTATAAAGATTATTATTTTTAATAATCTATTTAAAAAAAATTATTAGAGTATCTGTTAGAAATGTTCAACAACTTTCTTAAGGTGATATGTCTTATTTTTCCTAAACATATCTGATCTACGTAATCGGTGTAGTCTTCTGTACCTTTTTCTTCACAGATCTCGTAGACTTATATAATTAGGAGATTTGTTCTAGATTGATTATCAAATGAAAAATAAGAGGCTGTTTGACAGTTGCTGAATGGTTTTGTGTAGAATCATTAAGTGGTCAGAATGATTAAGAAGCTTCTCATGATACAGTGCAAAATGAAATATAATTGTTTGGAAATTGTTTACAATGAAATTAGGGCTCTTAATGGTTAATGGAGGCCGATGATACAAAATCATTCAGATTTCAAAAGGTTTTAGAACCATTAAGAGACATATTTTTTTCCCCAAACAAAATTCACCTCTCAACGGTTCAGATGTTGCCTCTTAATGGAACTATTAAGAGGCAAACAAACAAAAAGAATATATCCTCAATGCCGAATGAAAATTTTAAACAACATAAAATAATTATCAGTTTAATTCTTCGTATAATTTGATGCATGACGAAATTGAAATGCGACAGTTTGATAAATATTTCGACATCATCATACATTACCATACTGCTTAAACCAAAGTATTACAACATTCTAAATATCATGTTTGCATAAGAAGAGAAAATATGGATTAACAAAAACTTTATTGTTTACAGCATATTTTTCTAAATAACAGGTCTTTACATTTTCCCCATGCCTTTATCCTGGCCCGTTGGACGACTTTTGCTTTTGAATTTGAGAATCTGCTTTTGTATTTTGATCMCCCAGTTTTTTTTTTTTTTGAAGGAGAAATGAATATGTAACAAAATCAATAAACCTTTCTCCATGCAAATGCATTTGCTATAAATAACAAGTGCATCACCAATTTCCTCGATTATATAATCCATCTCCATAAACACACACACACACACACATATATATATATATATATATATTACTCAACATAAATGTAGAGAAGCAATCCCTTGATCGATACCTCTCCAACCCTTAAATGCCAAACACTAATCTCTAACTTTCATTAACAAATTATTAGCACCTGATCAACTGGAAACTAAAACCGAATATTACAATTTAATTATTTTGTGTACGTCAAACCTGTTATATCCCAATCATAGTGTCGTACCAGGTAGACTAATGTTCGTTTTTTTTTTTAAACAGGTATTTTCACACATGAGCCACATAGAGATGTACAAAAGGCCCAAAAAACTGGGACATATCAAGCCCAAAGCCTAGACCACGTTGTGCCTAAGAGCCCAATTATTCTTCCAAAAAACCTAGGACCCGAAAAAACTTGATCAAACCTATTTTTACACCCAAAACCCGGTGTAGTCCCACCCGACCCAGACTGAAAAAGTCTAGGCTTTCTTCTTGTGGTCACGGAGGTTCAAATGCGGTGATTCCGGGCTATCTGCAAAGCAGGTGGTTATCCTGGGATTAGTCGGCTCGCATAGCAGGTTGGATATTCAGGTTGAAAAAAAAAAGAGTCTAGGCTTTATGCATCTCTAGGGCCACATATTCGCCTAGTTTACGTGGAGGGAGGGCTTGCTATGTGTCAATAGTATGGTTTTTTCAAAAATAGATGAATAAAACATTTTATTTTTGACATACCAGACAAACAAAATTTTATTGACATACCAGATAAACAAAATTTTAGTTTTCATGTGAAATTGTCTGTTTTACTGCTTTCCTTATTCCGTTATGCCAGATATCAATATCATATTCAATAATTCATATTTTTTTTATATTTACAGTTTTTTATAACGTAAATTACTCTTTAATAAAATAAACTTTTCTAATAAGAATACTAGTGGATTTAGAAAAAAGATCCTCATGAATAAACATCGCTTCCAAGTATGGTTCTAAGGGGTGTTTGGGATTGCTTATAAAAATAACTTATTGACTTATACCAGTGTGACACCGGTAATAAGCACTTTTGAGTGTTTGGATAAACATCTTATACCGGTGCCAAACCGGTAATATTTTTTTTTTGAAGAAGTTAAACCACTCTAACTTATAATAAGTTGACAAAGGCTTTTGTAGAAAATAATAAGTTGTTTCAAATAAGCAATCCCAAACACCTCATAATTGTATTAACCGCATTTTGTAATGTAACTAGTTATTATATTTTTAAAAACACTAAAGGGCCGTTTACCAAACATTTATCATGTAAGCACTTACGGATAAAATTTAAACTATCATTTACTTTATAGGTAAGATTTTAGTCCACCAAAACGACATCTTATGCAGTAATTTACCCAGTTAGCGCTTACCATGGTAAGAGTCGTCGTCCTCACTTACCGGGTAAGACTCTTGATCCTTGTCTCTCTCTTATCGAGTAAGATTATTGGTCCTTATCAAATTCATCCGATAAAGTAATGTGACTTGGTAAGCGCTTACTCGACCTCTAAGCATATCTTGAATTAGTGCGGAAATGAGACAAAATCCATAAAAATTATTCAATAGGCTCTGGAAGGAATTCCGGGAGGGCCCAACTAAGCTAATCATAAATTATTCTAACTGATAACAGTAATTCGAAGCTATCTTGCCACCCACTGCTACTAAATCACCGCCCCATGTTAAACTGGTGCTTGATGTTGCACCGATTTAACTTAAGGGTGAAAATATAAATATAAAAGAAAATACCATCTATCTATACTATATTATAAAACATTTAACAAAAACTTTTAAAAATCATTTTTATGCATAAAATACTGTATATTGATACATATTACTTAAAATTCAAGATTACAAGTAAATTATGCATAAGTACAACTTATTAAAGCTGGATGTTTGAATTCTTATAACTAACTGTGGATAAACATAATCAAATATATGATAAACATCTTATTTTAAAATATAAAAAATCTAAAATATAATTAGAATTATTAATCGAGTTCAACAATATAAATATTTATTATCTTTATAAGAAAATTATATTATTAAACCAAATATAAATTATTTCGTTGTTGTATCTAAATTAAATTAAAAAATTACACAAAAATGAGGAATTGTAAATAGTTAATTCGATATTAATATTGATATATTTTTGTCAAATTTTTATGATGTCTATAAATTTATATTATATTTACTAATAAAAAATAATTGCTTTTTCAAAATCAAATATGTGATAACCAGATCCTGGTTATTACCCAAGGTAAATT
>NC_037528.1:47842229-47866736 GCF_001531365.2 Cynara cardunculus var. scolymus
AAAAAATAAAATTCCGTCGGAAATCCGTCGGAAATTGTTTTTAATTAACACTAATTAATTGATTTAAATAAATTAGACAAATTTTGCGACGGATTTCCGACGGATTTGTAACGGTTTAGAATAAGTAAAAAAATCCGTCAKAAATCCGTCACAAATCCGTTGAAAACCCGTTTTAAATAATTTTAATTTTTTCCCGAAAAATTCTGTGGGGGATTTGTGGGGGATCTGTGGCGGATATGGATAAAAGTTGACTTTTTTTGACTTTTTTGGTATCCGTCGGAAATCCGTCGGTAATCCGTCGGTAATATTTCCGACGGAATTTCCGCCAGAAAAATCCGTCGGTGATGCCCTTTTTTTTAGTAGTGTCACCAACAAAAATGAATAATAGAATCAAAGCACATTGCATTTTAATGCATTTATTTATACCCTAAACTTATTCATACATTACGAAATAATTGAACTCCACAACTATCAAGAAATCATACCACAAAAATTTCAACTTTTGTATAATCAAACTTATCGTCAACCATTCAAACCATATGATTATGATTCCATTCAAACCATTATGATTATGATTATGGTTGCATATTACTTGTTAGGTTGTAAAATTTTGTAATAATAACTAATTATTAGGTCTATGATGCATTGTACTTCGTCTTATAAACTTTAAATCTATATTATATTATAAAACATTTGACAAAAACTCTTAAAAACCATTTTTATACATAAAGTACTGTATATTGATGCATAAATATTATTTAAAATTCAAGATTACAAGTAAATTATGCATAAGTACAACTTATTAAAGCTCCATATTTGAATTTGTGTAACTAACTACAGATAAACATAATCAAATAGAAGATAAACATCTCATTTTAAAATATAAAAAATTTAAAATATAATTAAGATAATTATCAGTTCTAACAAAATAATATTAAAAAATTATACAAAAAATATGAATTTTAAATAGTTAATTGATACAAATATCGATATATTTTTGTCAAAATTTTATTATATCTTCAAGTTTATATTTTATTTAAAAACAAAAACATCATCGTTTTTTTCAAAATCACATAAGACCATACTATAACATCGACTGGGATAAAAAATAAAATGAAATATTAAAATCAAGATGTATCTCGTTGCATTGCACGAGTACTCTTCTAGTATTTTATTAAGATGTTCGCTATCATTGTAATTAATAGACCAATTTTTAAAGTGATAGTTGATAACCATCAACTCATTCATCACCAATAACTTCTTTTGTTTAAAATCTCTCCTTTCATATCATGTTTCTCTTAAAATCTTGAAGAAACACCATCAAAAAGTACAGACAAATTAATGAGAAAACAACTCTTTGTTAACCAAGATGTGACCACCCTTAAGAACACACCAATTCATCGTTTTAAATAATGGGGTGAATGTTACCGTTTCCAACAATTCATAGTCGATCCACCCAAATAGTTGAGCTAATATCATCTCTATAATCTCCTTTTCGTCATCAATTTTTACAATGCTACCTTCGGTTATTAAGGTAATTTGGTTCTGTATCTATACTTCTATCTGTTTATGTTGCAGCCAGGCAAGGGTGAACATACCAAGAAATGATTCAGTACCAGCACTTATTGCGTTTGGAGATTCCTTCATGGATTCGGGCAATAATAACGCTCTATTAACCGTGATCAAGGCTAATTTTCCGCCCTATGGAGAGGATTTTATGGGTGGGAAACCAACAGGAAGGTTCAGCAATGGGAAGATAATGCCGGACATGATTGGTAATTAACTAAAACGAACTAATCCCTGATTGTTGTTCAGCAGGATCCAGATATCCCCTACTATTGTTAGTAAAATTCCTAACCCGTTTTAATCTTGTAGTTTCTAACAAATATTATATGAAATTGTTGCATTGTTAATTGATGTTTTAGTACTGCAAGATTTCAATCTACTAAAAACTACAATTTTTTGATACCAAATTTCAAGCTGAGAGATTAGGACTGAAGGACTACGTTCCAGCGTATTTAGACCCTTCCGTAGAAGAAAACGAACTTCCATTTGGTACAAGTTTTGCTTCTGGTGGCTCTGGGTATGATTCCTTAACATCCAAAATAGTGGTATGCATGCATATCTTTTTTTGAGTTAAACCTGTTGCTTTTCTACTCTTTTAATTTCTTTCATAGTCGAACTAATTAATGATCATTTATGTTTGTCTGCCTTCATCGCTGATTATATCTTCACTTCTTCGGGAAGTATGGCCCTTAGAATGTTATACCATTGTCGGATCAGTTAGAGATGTTCAAAGAATACATTGCGAAGCTCAAAAGGATCGTTGGAGAAGAAGAAGCGAATAATATAATCGAGAAGAGTTTGTATTTGGTATCATGGAGCTCTAACGATTGGGCTATACCTTACACTGCTGTTCCAATTAGAAGATTACAATATGATGTGCCTGCTTATAGTAATCTTTTGGTAAACATAGCTACAAATTTTGCACAGGTAATCCCTCTGTGTAAGTTCTTTGTCACCTGATAAAAATTGTATTGGATTGTTGTTCTTGATATGTATAGGTTATTTATGAATGTTTGCATAAAATTGTTCAAGGAAATATACAAATTAGGAGCAAGAAGGATAGCTTTCTTCGGCGCACCCTATTTCGGTTGTTTTCCGTTAGGAAGAACTGCAGGTGGGGGAATACTTAGAATGTGTGGAGATAAGTTGAATGAAGAAGCACAATCCTTCAACAACATGCTAAAACGTCAGATCGAAGTTCTTGGTAGCAGTCTACCACAGTCCAGAATTACATATATTGATTACTACAAGCTTATGCAACAAATAATCGAAAACCATCAACAATATGGTAGGTAATAGATTCAACATTACAGTTTCAACACGCAAATTCTTCATTGGTAATGATACTTCTAAAGTTTATAGGTTTTGAAATCTGTTTAAATTGAAGCACTCCACCTCATCTTAGGGTTAGAGCAGCGTTCAAAAAGGCGCATCATGACGTGATATGGCACAAGACGTGCATCTGCCGTTACGAAATAGCCCATAGCGATTTCTATAAAGGCGTGCATATTTTGTAACACGTGATTTTTTTTCCAATTTTTTTATTTTTTATGTTTTATCTTTTGTGGTTTTACATTTTTAGCTTTAGATTTTACATTTTAGATCTAACTAATCAAACCACTCACAGTTTCACAAATTCAAAAACGTTACAGACTCATGGTTAAAATGAAGTTGTAAAATTATTTTTCTAAGTTCTATTTTTAATAAAAAAACATATTTTTATAATAATAATCTATATGATTTTTCTTCTTCTAATATGAATGTACATTTTTTAATATCATTATCTGATTAGATAATATATAGAAAACATATATCTATGCATATAATTCTATATATAACTTACAAAGTTGTCACCTTATGTCATGCCTTGAAAAATGTCACGTCCTTGACGTAGCGTGTAAGGCTTGAGGCTTGACCTTACTGCTACGCTTCATGCCTTTTTGAACCTTGGTTAAAAAGTAAACTCGTGTCATTAGTGAATAGTTATGTCATGTTTGCAAGCCTAAGTGGCCATGTGGAGCCCGCACGAAGATACATGCAACAGAACCCAAAGAGGTATTGTGTCCTTATGTGTTGTTAGCTTTGGTTTAATCACGTGGGTTGTAAACAATAAGTTAGTTAAAGAAAGGAATGAGCCTCGGATCTTGACTAAGCAGTTAATCTAATTAAAGAAACGCAACATGGATATTATCATTAAACAAGTTAACAACTATTGTTCTTCATCTCTTCTCATTCGACTATTTTGATTCCTTCAGTGTGGACATGAGTCTCCGAGCTTGACTAGGCCCCATATTCTTTAGAAGATAGTACGTTTCATTTGCTTAAACTCCAAGACCATCATGTTTGGTGACCATAAGCTAACAATTGCACTAAGATAGTATATAGGAAAGAAAAGAGAAAAGTCTCCCAAGGACAATCTCTCAAATACACATTAAGATGTTGACCCTTTTTCTTTTCTTTGCTAATTCCTCATTTTTTTTATCTTAATAGGAAAAACAACATCTGGTTTGCCACAAACTAGCTTTTTGAAATGTTTACTGATTAATTTTTTAACTTAAATAGATCGTTTTGCAAGTTCTTTACATCAACAACTCCAAGGAATTTTCGCTACCTTAGGACCGTTATAGTTTTCTTTTCTGTCATTTCACGTTATCATCTAGTTTATCAACCAGTTACATTTAGTAGACCAACAAGAATGTGAGTTTGAATTCCCCTTCAAACTTAACGCTTGAATAGTGGATGTCATTAATTCACATTTTTAATCGAAATTAACCATTCAATCTTTTTTCAGGATTCGATGTCGTAGACAGAGGCTGTTGTGGAACAGGAGTGGTAGAGACGATTGTTTTATGCAACAAATTCAGCCCAATATGCCTTGATGACTCTAAATTCTTATTTTGGGACAGTGTTCACCTTACAGAAAAAGGATATAACATCGTTGTGGATCATGCTCTTCCAGATCTCGTGTGATCAAGTTTGCTCTAAAATCATGGACCTTGTTGTAAGCGTTGTGATAGTGTGATGAAAAGATATTATCCCCAAATTTCTTGTCCACATATAAACCAATCATTAAAAATTATGATATATTTTTACATTATTGAAAGGACAAAAAAGGGAATATTAAGTTTGGGAAAAATTGATTCTTATTCATAGTAACAAACCTTATCGTTGGCAAGTTTTGTGTTAAGGACAATTAATGTATTACAATTCCCCATCTTTCTTCATGATTTCATGTGATTTACATAAAACGAAGTAAAATAAAAATACTTAAAACCTTTTTCGAGGAAACTTCAACCCAAGCTCAAAAACATCAAGATTTAGGACCAAAACAGCACAATGCCAAAACTTGCATGTTGTTGATATACAGTTTTGATGTATTGTTGTCCAAAAAAATTAAAAATAAAATAAAATTGGTTTTTCCGGTGATTAGTGGCGGCGTATCAACAGCCAAATCCGCTGCAGACTTTTTCCAAGTAATTTATTGACTACATTAATATAAAACTTACTTAATAAATTTATCGGTAGATCTTTAGCGGACTAATCAATCGGTGAATTAATCTGTCCAAATTTACAATTTTTTTGAACGAGCTCTGTCAATTCCTTCTCACTTCTAAGGATCACTATTTTCATATGTTCATTTCTTAAGGCTCTTGGGATTTCTGTGTTACTTGCAAAGTACCAAGAACTCTAGTGTTTTGGTTTAGTGCAATATGACTGATTTAGGTTTCCAGATTCCTAATTGTGGCACCCTGCTAATTAAGCTGGTTAGTGAACAAAGGTTGATTTTGAGAGTTTTGTTGGGTTATTAAAGCTTGATTTTGAGCTTGAGATTGCGCAAATAACTCTTTTATCATTGCTTCCACAGAAGATGATAAATTAGTTTGTCGAGGTGGCTTGTGTTGAAAAGATGGTTGAGCAGTTTAAAATTTTTGGTTATGATTTCAAGAATGATAACTGCTTGCGTGTTGTTGGAGTTGAAAATTGGAGGTTCCTTGTTGTTCAGATGCAGGTGGATTTAAACACGGACTGTTCCAAAAAAAAATTCGGATATTATTTCCAACTTGCATTGTAAGTGTTGGTATAGGGAACAAATATAATATGAAAACTATTTTATGGATTCAAAATTAATTATAAGAACAATGTTCGTTCGAGTGTTTCCCTGCCACAACAAACACATTGCATCGATAAACATTTTATTTTTATTTCATTTTGATTGCCTTGAATAAAAATTTCTAATGATATATTTTGTTATAAAAAATATCTATTTTATTATAATCTAATAATAATCAAAATGTATAAACAATGTTTAAGTTTAAATTGTTTATTTTATTTGTTCTGTCTTGTCCAGTTCTATTTTACCAAATGTTAAACAATTATTTTATCCTATTTTATTTGTCTTCTTTTATTATATACTGTTTTATTCTATCTGTCTAGTTATATTAAACACACCCTTAAGGATAACAATAAGAGTTTAAACAAATAAGTCATTTATACATTAAATATTTATCTTTTTCATATTATCGACGGGGTGGTGATAATTGTTTCTTCAACTCTATTGGTATTGAGTAGGGGGTCTAGCTATTATTAATGATTGAAATAATATGTACGTGGGTTTTGGTCCACTAATAATGGAGTTTCCACAAAAAAACCACATGAAAGTGATTTTAAAAAACCCAAACCGACGATCTTCCTGCATCGTGTAGCTTTAGTCTTGTTCGTTTTAAAAAAAAAAAAGAAAAAAAGAAAAGAAGTGATTTTAAAATAGAAAAACAAAGTAAAATATATACCAGAGCGGTTGTTTTTATCTGGTACAAATCGGACAAGATTTATCTTGTCTAAGAAAAACCGGTGTTTATCTGGTTTGACTAAAAAACTAGTTCAAAAAAGATCAATGTTTCCCCCTGATCCGAGATGATGGTTTTTGTAACGATCTGAATCTGGGTGTGTTGATTTGGCCGGTGGATTCTAATCCAAATTAAAGCTTTTGACGAAGTTATGTGTCTGGAAAAGCTTCGTCGGAGAACACTATTTCCGACGGTTTTTTGGTGAATTTCCAATTCCGGCGGATATGGCGGCCATAAATATTTTTTAATTTTTTCCATTTTCTCGAATTAATTAAGGGTATTACTAATTACGATTACAGTATATCCGTCGGTAATTTTTTTTATTTAAAAATTGAATTGTTAATCCACCAAAAATCCGTCAGAAATTTGATCGATAGTTCCAGAAAAAATATTGTGTTTGTTATTTCATAATATTATAATCTCTGTAAATTATAAAAACTGCTAAAACAAAAACTATAAAAATTGCTAAAATAATCAATTAATTCCCAATACAATTGTCTGGGCCAAATAAATACAATACAAATCGTTCAATGAAATTAAAATACGATTGTTCGGTGCAAGAGTTCATAAATACAATTAAGATCATACCTGCTTCGGTGGGGTCGATGAAATTTGCTAAGATTGGGTAAACCTCTTCACCATGTCCATCATCTGTACATGCTCCTTCTGGATCTCGTCTTCCTCTTCTGGTTCTCCTCTTCAAGGATAATTTTCTCATGCTCCCTCTTTCGAATCGCCTCTCAACTGAGCAAATCTTGAAGTTGGGTCGTAACTCATTAATAACTTATAAATACAATAAAACATTAGAATATTTAATAAGAACAATAAATGAAATAGATAAACATCAAAAGGGAAAAAGGTACACACTCGACCATCGGGTTTTCCTATGCAGATGTCCTGATCAAGATCCAATTGGGATCTCGGTTGCATCCGAACCCAAATAGACGACCTTTCTTAGTTTCCCCTACCGCCTGATTCCACAAATAAGTATCGACTAGTTGATAGGCCCAGGCATCCTCGCCATACTTTTTGGTTAGATTGGTTGAATAAGTACCCTTGTTTTATAAGATACTACAAATCAATTTCGATAGCATAATAGTTGTAAATGGAACATTTCCAACTAAAATAATACTAATGTTTTGCTAATACATGCAACCGAAACTAGATAGAGAGAGATATACACTAACAATTTAACAAAAAAATCATAATGTTTGCTCAACAAATGACAATCCAAACTATATATATATATATATATATATATATATATAGGCGAAGGAACGTGTGAGAAGAGAAGTTATGGTAAGAAGCGTAAGAAGATATTTGAACCCGTAATCACTTTTAATCTTATGCCCACCCATGAATTATGCTTTAGAAATGAATTGATCTGATGCATCTCGGTGCACCTTATTAGTGTTGACATTCAATTAGGATTGATCCAAGTGTGAAGATCTATTCTTACGCTTTTCACCATAGCTTCTCTTCTCACCGGAACCCAACCCTATATATATATTAACATTTTAACTAAAAAACATATGGTAACCCAAACTATATATATATATATATATATATATATATATATATATATATATATAGGCCTAATCAAATGAGAACTAATTAGGTTTTGGTAACTGTGAGGTCCAATATGAGCCAATCATGTTTTGGATGATTTGAAGCAGACATCAGTTATTTCTCGTATCGTTTAATAAAAGAAACCCAACATAGATAAAAGAAGCTAAGCCAAAGCTTGAGCCTTAAAAAAGAAAAATAAATAGTTTTTATTCCTGACAAGTGCACTTTATGCAGCTAACTTTACGTAATTTAGTTGCATCTTTTGTGCATTTTAGTTTGTAGTGTAGCCATTTTCATGCATTTTCATGCGTGAATTTCGTTTGAATGTCAATTTCGTTTGGATCATCAATTAACTTGATCAATTAGTTAACGTTCTCATATATGAATGTTTGTTATTAGAAACCCTAAAATCCATAATTGTCTAGGGATTTTGATATAGTCACGAATGAAATCATTTGGTCTCAACAAAGTTTTCAATTCAATTTCTTGAATTCTTGCGATGAAAGCTCTAATTAATAAGTCAAGCTTGTGTGCTTATTGCTTTGAGTTGGTGATTTTTTTAACTTGTTGATGTTTGCACCTGGGAATGTGAGTGCTTGTTCAAATTCCTATTTTTAGGTTAAAATTATATTAACGAGTTTGTTTTAATCAAAGTTTATATAAGGGAAAAATATAGGTTATTAGAGCTTGTTGATAAACATAGCCAATTTAGATTTGTTTAGCTATTTTACGTTTCTGGAATCAATTATAAGTATTAATACTTTAATCAACCTTTGTTGGATTTTTATATTGCTTTTCTAATCCATTCTTTTTTGGAATGACAAATTTTGAGATCCATTTTAATTGCATGTTTGGTTTAATTAATCAAATCCAACACCCCCTGGTATTTGTTTGCAGTTGTCCGTTCTTGTCCTTGAATTCATTGGCCATATTAAGTTAAAATCGAGTCTCTGTGGATTCGACCCGATTTACCGCCATTACATTCTTGGTTGTAAATAACTAGTAGTTGGAACTTTTTATTTGGTGGATTCGGCATCATTCAAGTACCTTCTTCCTTATCCTTTTAATTTATTCAATTATTTATTACTACATCTTTAATGGTTAATTTGTTTGTATAAAAAATGTGGTTACCTTGGCAAGCTTTGATACAAATGACACTTTGATCCTAATTTGTGACTATATAGATCAATGACTATGATCCTGATATGAAATTAGTTAGGGATGGATTTCGAAAAATATTTGTTTTTAATCATAATGTTTTTTCCAACATATGCATATTGCGAAAGTAAATATGAGTTTTGGTTTAGAAAAAGGTTTTTCACCTCGATAGAGGGTTAAAGTAATTTTGCATAACAAATCCTCACCATTACCAAAAATCCAAAGTTGGCATTCCTCGATGCCCTTTAGTATGTAATTTGTCTCGTTTTGTCCCGTCTATAATTGTTTTATATTTTTTTCTTGTTTTTTATTTGTTTATTTACTTTCTTCTAATTATTACAAAAGTCAAATCACCAATTGATTCTCGTAGCTAGCTAAGCTATAGTCTATAACGAGTCCATGTTTAGCCCATTGACTTCTCATAATCGACCCATATGCTACAGTTCCCGTCACTAGTGGTTATAAATTTAGAACTCACATCAACATCTAACCCTTCCTGGCCTCTTCTATTGCGCCTAAGTAGGATGTGATTTTGGATGACTGGAATTTTGGGATAATATATGAATCGAATAATTATTGTTGTTACCAACATTCTATTCGAAACTTTGATATATATAAACCGGATAGGGGTTTATTGCAGTGGACTGAATTTGATGCATGTCTACTAAACGTATTTGATGATCTACATATATACAGATATATGTTCTGATGTGCGTATAAAACATCTTTAAATCTTCATTTGTCAAAGATGTGATTTGTACAACTAAAACAATTTATGGCAAGGAAAGAAAGATTGATTGGTACACCATTAGCATCTAATGTAGTTATTACTTGAACTTGATATGATGTATAATATCATTAATTTCCCCTACGCATCTCTAATTATTCGGTGGTTGATTTTAAGTTGTTATAGTTGAGAAAAGAGTTAGAGATCTAAATCTAGATTACTTGCTTTCGTATGGACAGTAGAGGAAGCCTGATATAGTAAAAACTTTTCGTTTCGATTTCTTTTCTCCAACTTGATTCCATGTCTGAAGTTATTTGATTGATTTAATTGATGTAACCTTGATACCATTACGTCGGTACGCCTTTGTATAGAAAAGCAAAAGATGGGAGAATTTTCGAGTGGAAGGTTGAAAAGGATGATCATCTATACACATTGGAGGAGGTATTTCCATGAAGTAATATATTTCATGGTTTGTGGTTTCAGAAAACCTCTTGCATACTGCAAAAACACCACTTGATTGTCAAACCATACTTTCTTTTGATAATTTTGTTTAATTATATATTATGCTAATGATTTCGTATCCTATTCGAAGAAAATTCTGGATCTACCTCTAATTCGTATAACTTGTATATGCAAGCAAGTATATTTACATGTAAATACAATAATTAATATTTTTATATACAAGTATATTTATATCATTGACACACATGCACACACACACATATATATATATACATATATATATATATGAATGTCATGTTTATATCATTCTTAGATGCTTGTAAATGTGAAACTTTGTGGAATTCTCCTTTTTAAAATAAACTTTCCAAAAATAGAAATTCTCTAAACGATAAACTCTCAAATAAACATTCTTAAACTATAAAATTAAATACGTTTTTTAGAATTATGTTCTTCAAAATAAGAAGCAAATTATGATATATTTCGTTTCCATGTTTTGTATCCGGTAAAGAAGTGCAAATATCTCTTGTTGAACACATGAGATATTAGCAACTAGATAGCTGACAAATTATATACTTCATGAAACGTGGAAGAAACAAGTCCATAATTCATCTCTATATAAGGGAGCCATTGTAGCCATTTCAAGTGCATAACAAATTACCGATTTTGTGGAATATTGAATATTTACAGGTAGCAGAGTTGAGAGAGAAGTCGGCAAGGGTAGAGGAGGAATTGGTTGTCGAATAGAAGAGTTGGGCAAATTTGAGGCCGTACAGGCCAAACACGCTGTTGCGTTAGCCGAACAGGTCGCCTTATCGGAACATTGTTTTGCGTTTATACGGTAGTCATGATACGTTTCCCACCTCCCCCACCTCCCGGTAGTTAGACTGTACAAATTTGAACATTAAATTGTATGAATTTGATATTTTAAATTGTATGAACTAGTTAGTTTTAATTTTTTCACAGTTTTGCTTTGTTATTTTATGGCCAGGTTTTGTATAAATAAATATAATAATTATGTAATTATAAATTATTTATTTTTAAATTAATAAAAATTAGCAATAGATTAGCGAGGGAAAGTCCGTCGCTAAAAGTCTCTCTCCAATCCGTTGCTGCAAGATTCCCTCACTGATCAATCGCTAAAAGTTTCTCTCGTTGATCCGTTGCTGAAAGTTTCTCTAGCTGATCCGTTGCTGAAAGATTATGTTGTTGAAAGTCTCCCTCTCTGATCCGTCGTTGATCACTTGCTGAAAGTTTCTCTCATTGATCCGTCCCCACACGAAGTTTGTGAATAAGTGATTGTCTGATAATGAGCAAGGAATATCCGTCGATTTTGAATGAGAGAAAGAAGTGAGGAATCCTCTTTTCGACTCTAACTCTCCCGGCTTTACTAATGACTAAATTTGTTTCATTCGAACCCATATTGGTCGCTGAAAGATTCTCTCGTTGACTCCTCGCTGAGCGTAGTTAATCCATCGCTGATAGCATTACCTACGAGCTTTTAACCGACGGACGATTAGCGACGGATCAGTAACGGAAGACCCCTTTAGCAACGGATCAGTTAGGGACTTTTCCCTCGTTGATACTCTTCATTTTTGTAGCATTAATATTCACATATGGATGATAATTGTACTTGATATTAATATATGAATACATCATCAATAATCCAATATTTATATGCATATATTTTTTTTTTGCCAAATTACCCTCCCAAGTTCTTTACCCCCTACAAAATATATACTTTTTTTTGAACCGCAAGAAAGCAATTTATTAAACACGAAAGAAAAGACTAGCGAGGAGTTAGTTGTTTCGGTTGTAACTCAACTCTTTGTTAATAGAATATAGATTATTGTTTTGATGTCGCATAAACAGCTTGTCATTAGTGTTCTTGAAGATATATTAAAACACATTGTATTCTTAATTTTTCAAATTAATAACCTGTCAAAAAGTGTATTCATCAACCATCCAATTACTTCTTTTGTGTAATTGTTATTGGCATTGAACCTAAAAATTTATTATATAAAGCTATCACTCTTAAATGGATCTCAACCTTTCTATATTACTAATTTAAATATTCTTCCATATATTACAACATTCATAAAGTTTTGGTATAAATCACTAATGCATGAGTAGTTTATGGTTCAATAATAACTCTTGACCGAAAACCTGTACCATGCGTTGGAGGGGGCTCCATGCCTAAAAATTGAGTTAAAGCCTTTAACTTTTAAGACTATCTTTGACAAATTAGTTGATAAGTTAACTTACGAATAAATCATGTTTGCCAAAAACTAACTCTTAAAAAGGCATCTTGAAAAATTAGCAATTACAATATTTAATAATATAATATGTTAATTAATACAAACAAGATAGTAAAGAAAAATTAAAACAATATAATATATTAATTAAAAGAATTTTAAATTAATTATTATATGTATATATTATAAATTTTGGATTTGTTAAATCAAAATTTTAGACAAAAATCTACATTTAGTTATGATTTTAAATAACTATTAGTTATAATATGAATAAAAATAAAATTGATCAACCTCACATATCCGAATTCAATAATAATTTCTCAAAAACTATAATTAATAGTTAAATTAAATATATTAAAATCATTTAACACAATTTTATCATCTATAAAACAAGTATAATTTTAATTTTTATATAGCTTACATAAACATAAGTAGAATTGTTATATTTAATTTTTGAAAAATATATATATTAAATAGTAATTAAAATAATAATAATATAAAAATAAATGATATGATTAATAATAATTCTCAATAGTTAGTAATTAATAATTAATATTAATATATAATGTATAATAAAAATTAATTGATAGCTTTCAACTAATATTAATTACTATGAATTAATATTTATTAATGTAATAATTTTCAACTAATAATAATTACTATTAACTAATATTTATTAATGTTAGTAATGATTAATATTTATTTGTATTTATTATTAATTAATATTTATTAATATTTAATATTTATTAGTACATAATTATAGTTAATAATAATAAACTTCAATAAGGATTATAATTGGGGAAAAAATGACAAAACGATCCTTATAAATTACTTCAAGTAGCGTTTCAATAAGTTAGATTATAAATTAGCTTATGTCCAATGAAACATGTACCTAAAATAATAAGTTGGTTTATGTTTATAGAAGTGTTATAATTCTTTTTCATATAATTCTTTTCCATATAATTTGAGATTTCTTTTCCATATAATTTGAGATGAAGACAAAGACATTAACACCTGCAACTACAAGTAATCAATGTCGAACGTGGAAGAAGCATGTCCACAATTCATCCCTTTATAATGAAGTCATTGTTGCCATTTTTGGTGGAAAACAAATGTTCCTATTCCATGCTTACTTTTATTACTGTGCAGAGAAGGAATTATCTCCATTTATTTTCTTGATGCATCTTCCGGTTGTTAAGGGCATTCTCTTTTGTCTATGTGCTTCTATATATTTATGCCGCAGCGAGGAACCAATAAATCTGTCAAAAAATGTCTCTGTATCGGCGCTTATAGCATTCGGAGACTCCTTCGTTGATCAAGGGAATAATAACTATATCAAGACTTTGGGCAAGGCTAATTTTCCTCCTTATGGAAAGGATTTTGAGGGTGGAAAACCAACCGGAAGGTTCTCCAATGGGAAAACAATAGCTGATATTTTGGGTACGATTTTATTGATACATTTGACCCTACCATTCAAGTGATCCATACAGATCCCCTCTTCCACCTTTACTTTCACGTGCACCACACAAACTTCCTTTGTGTCTAACTCACCTAAAACCAAGTATCAATTTGCTGAATTTTTACATCATTTCGACTGACAAATTGCAATTATTGTTTGATATCAAATACTAAGCCGAGGCACTAGGAGTGAAGCAGTATCTTCCAGCATATCTAGACCCTTCCCTACAAGCCAAAGATCTACTATCAGGTGTAAGTTTTGCTTCTGGTGGCACTGGTTATGATCCGTTAACACCCAAAATATCGGTATGTATCCGTCTCCTTCTTTTAGTTGAACTCTTTCCAATAAAATTTGGTTTTCCTGAAGTCCATGTCTCCTCCTGTGCATGAATTTATTTAGCTTCTTTGTTTCTTTTTTGTGTATTAGTCTGCTATACCACTATCAGATCAATTGGACAACTTCAAACAATACATCGGCGAGCTCAAGAGGAACATTGGGGAAGAAGCTGCCCAGAATATAATCGCCAACAGCGTACTTTTGGTGGTAGCAAGCACCAACGATCTGCTTATTACCCTTCCCATCAGAAGATTAGAATATGATGTCCCTGCATATGTTAACATGCTGGTAAAATTAGCCTATGAGTTTGTACAGGTATTGATTCTTTCTAAGTTTTCAATGATCAGTATTTGTATCATATTTACACATTCAGACTTTTCATTGCAAGATAGAAACTAAAGAGTAGCAGGTGATTGTTGGCTTGCTGCAAATAAAGATTTCTGAAAACATGTACAGGCTTCAATGAAAAAACAAAAAAACAATATTTCATAGACAAACTGCAAAGAGTCGTCTTGAATTAATGAGATTACTTACAGATGTTTTAAAAATTCGTTGAAGGAAATACACAAACTGGGAGCAAGAAAGATAGCGGTCTTTAGTGCACCCCCGATTGGCTGTTTTCCCGCTGTAAGAACCATAGCTGGAGGTGTATTTAGAAGCTGCAAAGACGGGGAAAATGAGGCAGCACTATTGTACAACACCATTCTAAAACAACAACTCCAAATTCTTGCAAGCAATCTTCCTCAGTCCAGGGTGGCCTTTGTAGATTTCTACAATCCTCTGCTAAGCATCATTGAAGACCCTAACCAATATGGTAGTCACTAGCTAGATTCTATATATACACACACACTTCTTATATGCTTCAGTTGTTTATAGTTTTGAAGTTCCCTCAAAATCCCATCATTTTTGTCTTCAATTGTCATTTTATCTCTCACTACAACAAAAATTGGGTTTATAGGACGCCTCCAATATCTAAGCGTCTCAATAGACCGTTTTATAGGACTTAATTTATAAGATCAAAATAAAACCGTCATATCTAAAGGCGTTGTAATAAGCTTATATGACGCATTTGGGTGTCTTAACAAATTTTTAGGACATTTTTAATACAAAGCGTCGTATTAACAACTTTATATGACATTTTTGAGAAGGTGTTCTATAAACTCAATTTTTTATAGAACATTTGTTTTGATAGGACAGTTTTTCAAATAGTATTCTATAAAGTTGCTAATGAGACGCTTCATATTAAAAATGTTCTAAAAAACTTATTACGACGTCATAAAAAATGTCATATAAACTTATTACAACGCCTTTAGATAGGACACTTTTATTTTTTGGTCCTATAAACTAAGTCATGTATAGAGGTCTATTAGGACGCTTAGAAATTGGTAGCGTCCTATAAACCCGATCTTGTTGTAAAGTCTCAACGGTGATCATAGTTCGATAGCAGTCGTACCCTTCAATGAAACTTTTCATCTATATCTTCTGCAATTTTGGCCTACATTTTGCACATTCACATTTCAATAAGCTTTTCCTTTCTCTTTTCTTTTTCTTGTTTTCCCTAGGCTTGGAAGTTGTAGATAGAGGTTGTTGTGGAACCGGAAAGATAGAGGTGGTTTTTCTTTGTAATAATCTAAGCTCAACATGCTACAACGACTCTAAATACTTGTTCTGGGATAGTATCCACCTATCAGAGGAAGGAAGTGAAGTCTTCATAAATCTCATTCTACAAAATTTGGTGAACAGTTTGTTCTACAATAATACATGAGATGAATTGTTAGTGTTCAGATGTATAATGCATGCACCTTGTTATATGAATAAAGGAAGATGAATCCATTTACATTGGAATCCAATTAATGTGACCTTAATCAAGGGGTCGTCGCTTAGCGGCAAGAGCCACCATCTACCTTGTCAGGTAACGTTCTCGGCTATCAAAATAAAATGTTGGTAAGCGTCTTTTATCCGGTAAGCACTTAGCGGGTAAGAGTTTCTCCCTCATTTACCGGCTGAGATTATGTGTCCATGCTATGCCTTAATTTCCCTTTTCATTGCTTCATGCCGATGAGGATCTCTTGTTGCATGGTAATAATGCTTGGGATCATCACAACAGGTTATGGCCCATGGGAGCTAAGAAGGCCTTGTAAGGGAAAGAGAACTTATTATAAGAAATTAAATCTAAGAGGGAATGAACACTTAACGTTCATAAGGATGTGCACGAAGGCCCAAGGGTCGCAAATCAATATCAATATCTTGTAGCCTCTGTGGCTTGATTTTAATGTATGGTCCCATGAGGCTGCTTTAGGTGCGGGCATGTGATCCAGCCCCGTTATTTGAATTTTGAAACTAAATCAGGTGCAACAGATGCGTACTACTATTGTGGTTTGGGTGCAGAAGTTAATGCTTCTAGTGTTGATTGAGTGTCAAAAAATTATTGTTATGTTTTCATCGTAATCTTGAGAGGTGTTGGTGTTGGAGTCGCTATTCCTAGTTGGCATCAAATCAACAGTTACAGCCTTTATTCGTTCCTCTGCATGTCGAATAGCTGGCTCTATTAAATTTAAGTTATCAATATTATTTCAAGTGGACAAAATTTTATCAAAATATATGACCACTTAGAGTATGATTGAATCCTTGAAGAGGGTTTGAGATGAATTCTCATTATATATCCAAGAGATACAGAGGATCTTAATCTACAAGGAAATGATCACAAAATTTCCTAAATATATATAATCTAGGAAACTTCACAAAATAAATTATTTACATAATATTTACTATCACACCCCCACAATCGAAGCGGGAGGAGAGAGAACATTAAGACTAGAGCGAAAATCCAAGAACAAGGATGAAGGGATCCCCTTGGTGAAGATATCAACATACTGAAATCGAGAGGGCACGTGTAGAACAAGCACATGACTAAGGGAAACCTTTTCAAGGAACGAAGAAAATGTCCATATCAACATGCTTAGTGCATTGTTGTTGAAATGGATTGGTGGAGTGATATATCGCACTAATATTATGACGATTAACAACTGTGGGCTGTGTGAAAAGGGCAACACAATTGAAGGAGTAGGTTGCGTATCCACGAAGCTTCAACCACGACATTGTCGACACCTTTGTGCTCTGTTTCGGCACTAGAGCGAGACAAGGTGGCTTGGCATTTAAAAGACAAGGAAAGTAGATTGAGGCCCAAAAACACGCAATATCCAGATGTGGAGCAACGAAAGTGTCCGGACACCCACCCCAATCGGCACCCATATAGGCCGTAAGAGTGGTCGGGGGTAGGCATAAAGATGCAAGCCAAGGTCCCTAGTGCCATGAATGTAGAGTAAAATACGCTTGAGAGTGATGAGATCGATTGATGAGGGGCATGCATGAGTAAGCACACTTGTTGAACCACATAGCTATATCAAGACGGGTAAAAGTGAAATATTGCAGAGCACCAGCTAAGCTACGATACAAAGTGGGATCAACAACGGGTTCTCCTACATCAGCACTTAGTTTGGCTTTTCGTATCAACTGAAGTAAAAACCGTCTTGCAGTTGTCATTTTGACCCTTTTGTAAAATCTCTGAGCCGTACTTAGTCTGATTGAAAACATGATGTCATTCACACAATGAACATAGATGCGAAGAAAGTAACTAAGAGGACCCAAGTCAGTCATAGCAAACTCAATAATGAGAAAAATGATCACCTTGCACACAGGATGACATCGAAGGAAGTAGTGAGAACAATGTCATTGACATACAAGAGCAGAAAAGCAGTGTCACCCCGTGCTTGTATATAAGAAGAGACGAATCACTCTTCCTACTGACGTTGAGCTGGTGTTCGATCTCACTTACATCATTACGTGCTTAGATAAGCTCCTTTGACCTTCACCTTGTAAGTGGGCTTAGATCGCTTCCTGCCTTGCATACATATGTGCTTGTGCATGCTTTTATTTTGCTTATTTGTAATATCTCTGTTCAAACTTGGGTCAACGCAACCTTGAGCTGGTATTCGAGCTCATTTATATCGTTACGAGCTCAGTTAAGCTCATTTGACCAACTTGATCACCTTATAAGCACGCTTAAGCTCACTTTCGGTCGTGTGTACATTTGTGCTTGTGCATGCATTTATTTTGCTTATTTGTTTCTTTTTTAGGTGTATTAGATGCTATACAACTATTAGGTCCATTGGAAAACTTCAAACAAAACATTGCGGTGCTAAAGAGGAACATTGGAGAAGAATCTATGCAAAATATAATCAACATTGGTCGTAGCAAGCACCGACGATCTACTTATAACCTTCCCATCAGAATATTAGAATATGATGTCCCTGCTTATATTAATATTAACATGCTGGTAAAATTAGCCTTGGATTTTGTATGGGTATTGATTCTGACTTAGTTTTCTATCATCACTAATTGTACCATAATTACATATTCAGACTTTGCTTTGCAAGATAGAAAAATATATACTAGAAGGTGATTGTTGCAAATAAGGATTTCAGAAAACATAAACATACCTTATTTGCAACAATCACAAACATGCTTCACTGAAAATACAAAAACATATTTAATTTGCACATACATAAGTTGTAAAGAGTCATCTAGAATAAATTAGATTACTAGATGTTCTAAAAATTTGTTGAAGGAAATATATACGAATTGGGAGCAAGGAAGATAACGGTCTTCAGTGCACCCCAATTGGCTATTTTTGTGCAACGAAAATGTTAGCCGGAGGTCCACTTAGAAGGTGCAAAGACAGAGGAAATGAATTAGGACAATTGTTCAAGAGCATGCTAAAACACAAATCGAAGTTCTTGCAAGCAGTCTTCCTTGGTCGAGGGTTGCCTCTGTAGAATTTTACAATCCTCTAATAAGCATTAGTGAAAACCCTAACCAATACGGTATTCACTAGATTGAGTATATACTTCTTATATGCTTCTATGGTTTATAATTGTCATGTTCCCTCAAAATCCTGTCATCTTTGTGTATTGTCATTTTTTTTGAACAACAGAAGGCACCTTTATTCCAACCAAAAACTAGCGAGGCGCTAGAGAACACATATTATTTACAAAGTTTTGAAGTGGATCTTGTAACCCACTCAAATCTGGAAAAAACGATTAATTTAAAAATTCCATTAATTCAACAAATAAAGGGTAATTCTCTTTTCTATTAATCATACTTGAATTACCTCAGATATCGAATCTAAAATCATCATCAACTAGTAGGCTCAAAATTCCCTTTTTATGTCATTTTATGCCCAAAATATGTTTACTTGAGTCCCTTATTATGCTTATCATTGAATAGGAGTGAAATGGCCTAACATTGAAGAAAATGGGCCAAAAAGAGGCTCCCACGACTTATTGGGCGACTTAAGTCAAGCAAGAAGTCGTCCAACTCTCAGTGGAGCATAGTTTTCAAATGACTTGATGATGGAGCATACTTTCTCAAACTTTAAAGGGAGCTGGCATTTTTTGCAAATGTTGACTGAGTATATTTATTCAAAGGAGAAAGGACCCAGACATACTTTTTAAATGGAAAAAAATTAAAAGCATATGTTTCAAAGGATTAGGCTGGGAGTCGGCTTTTAAGAGTTTTTAGGAGGTTTTAAGGGTGAAAAACGGCCAATCCAAGGGGAATCGAGTTTTATTGATTGGAAGTATTTTTCTTCGATCTCCTTTCACTTTTGGTAATTTCTTTCCCTTTTTTATTTGAAAATTTTAACAAAAGTTTTTCTTTAGATTATGTTGCATTTACTTGAGCCTTTGTCGTAGTAGTCTTGTTAAACAAATTTATTTGCATGAATTTCGTTAGAATGTCGATTTCGTTTGGATCATTAATTAACTTGATCAATTAGTTAATGTTCTCATATATGAATTTTTGTTATTAGAAACCCTAACATCCGTAATTATCTAGGGATTTTGATATAGTGACGAATGAAATCGTTTGGTCTCAACAAAAATTTCAATTCGATTTCTTGAATTCTTGCAATGAATGCTCTTATAAGTCAAGCTTGTGTGCTTATTGCTTTGAGTTGGTGATTTTTCTAACTTGTTAATGTTAATTAATTGCACCTAGGAATGTGAGAGCTAGTTCAAATTCCCGTTTGAGATTAAGATTTCATTAAAAAGTTTGTTTTAATCATAGTTTATATAAGGGAAAATCTAGGTTATTAGAGCTTGTTGATAAAAATAGCCAATTTAGATTTGTTTAGCTATTTTACGTTTTCGGAATCAATAATAAGTATTCGCACTTTAATCGAGAGTGAGCCTTTGTTGGATTTTTATATTGCTTTTCTAATCGATCCATTCTTTTTTGGAACGGGAATTTTTATAAGAAAACTGAACTTGCAAGGAGCTAAGGGTACTTCAGATCAATTTTAATTGCATGTTTGGTTTAATAAAACAAATCCAACAACCCCCCCCCCCCCCCTGCAGTTGTCCGTTCTTGTCCTTGAATTCATTGGCCATATTAAGTTAAATTCAAGTTTTTGTGGATTTAACCCGACTTACCGCTATTACAATCTTGGTTGTAAATGGCTAGTAGTTGGAACTCATTACTTGGTGGACTCGGCATCCTTCAAGTACCTTCTTCCTTATTCTTTTAATTTATTCAATTATTTATTACTACATCTTGATATTACTATTCATTAGGTTGTTCTTAAGTTTTTCTCTTTAAGCTTTCAAAATTCTAGTTTATTTACATTGGATATATAGATTTCTGCATTTATTTCTAGTTAAGTTCTTTGTTCTTTAACCTTACCATCATTTGATTTCATTCCTTGCACCTTCTTAATTTATGCACTTATTTCATTTACTTATGCACTCATTTATATTTTTGCACATTACCATTTCCAACATCTGCTTTAGATTAAAATTTAATATAGTATTTTTGTTGATATCGATTTTACCCGAGTTCATGAGATAACAAACATTTACTGGTTAATTTGTTTTTATAAAAAATGGTTAACTTGCAAGCTTTGATACAAATGACACTTTGATCCTAATTTATGACTATATTGATAAAAAAATATTTGTTCTAACCATAATGTTTCTTTCAATGTATGCATATTGTGAAAGTAAATATGAGTTGTGGTTAATTTAGAAAAAGGTTTCTCACCTCGATAGAGGGTTAAAGTAATTTTACATAACAAACCCTCACCATTACAAAAATCCGAAGTTGGCAATTCTCGATGCCCTTTAGTATGTAATTTGTCTAGTTTTATCAGGTATTTAGTTTTTTTATGTTTTTTTCTTATTTTTTATTTGTTTATTTACTTTCTTCTAATTATTACAAAAGTAAAAAAAAGGCAATTGATTCTCGTAGCTAGCTAAGCCATAGTCTAAAACAAGTCCATATTTAGCCTATTGACTCCTCATAATCGACCCATATGCTACACTTCCCGTACACTAGCGGTTATAAATTTAGAACTCACATCAACATCAACCAAAGATCCTAACCTCTTCTATTGCGTTGGATGACTGGAATTTTCGGATAATATATGAACCGAATAGTTATTTTTGTTACCAACATTCTATTCGAAACTTTGATGTATCTAAACCGGATAGGCCGGAGTTTATTGCAGTGGACTGAATTTGATGCATGTCTACTAAACGTATTTGATGATCTACATATATACAGATATACGTTTTGATGTGCGTATAAAACATCTTTAAATCTTCATTTTGTCAAAGATGTGATTTGTACAACTAAAACAATTTATGGCAAGGAAAGAAAGATTGATTGGTACACCATTAGCATCTAATGTAGTTATTACTTGAACTTGATATGATGTATAATATCATTTTCATTTTATATTTCCCCTACGCATCTCTAATTATTCGGTGGTTGATTTTAAAGAGTTAGAGATCTAATTACTTCCTTTCGTATGGACCGTAAATGAAGCCTGATAAAGTAATAACTTCCCATTTGGGTTTCTTTTCTCCAACTTGATTCCATATTTGAAGTTATTTGATTGATTTAGTTGATGTAACCTTGAGTGGAGTGTTGAAAAGGATGATCATCTAGAAAATTCTGGATCCACCTCTAATTCATATAACTTGTATATGCAAGCAAGTATATTAACATGTGAATACACAATTAGTATTTGTATATACAAGCATATTTATATCATTCACACACGCATATATATACACATACACACACATATATATATATATATATACATATATATGAATGTCATGTTTATATCATTCTTACATGCATGTGCATGTGAAACTTTGTGGAATTTTCTTTCTTTTTAAAATACGCTTTCCAAAAATAGAAATTCTCTAAACGATAAACTCTTAAACTATAAAATTAAATACCTTTTTTAGAATTATGTTCTTCAAAATAAGAAGCAAAGCATGATATATTTCGTTTCCATGTTTTGAACACATGAGATATTAGCAACTAGATAGCTGGCAAATTATATTCTTCATGAAACGTGGAAGAAACAAGTCCAGAATTCATCTCTATATAAGGGAGTCATTGTTTCCATTTCAAGTGCATAACAAATATTTCAATTAAAATCCTATTTATATTGCTAAACAGGAGAATAATTTACTCCATATATTCTCCATGCTTCGTTCAGTTGTTAAGGATGTTTTATTTTGTCTGTTTTCTGTTGTATATTTATGTAGCAGGGTGGAAACAAGAAATCTGTCAAAAAATGTCTCTGTGTCGGCCGTCTTAGCATTCGGAGGCTCCTCCGTTGATCAAGGGAATAACAACTATATCGACACTATGATCAAGGCTAATTTCCCTCCTTATGGAAAGGATTTTGAGGGCGGAAAACCAACCGGAAGATTCTCCAATGGCCGAACAATAGCTGATATTTTTGGTACAGTTTTTTTTTCTTTCAAATGGTCCATATATACAAATCCCCTCTTTCACGTTTACTCGGCAAACAACCGCCCTTTCAGGTTTACCACACAAACTTCCAGTGTGTCTACCTCTCAAGAACCAAGTCTGAAGAAAATCTAAATAAAAACAAATGCTGAATTTCAAGATTATTTGCCAAAATCTTAAAAATAAAAAGGCAAACGCTACAAGAAGTAAAAGACTTATCTGAGTCTTGTAGCACATGCATATTGTAGTTTCTAATCATTTCGACTAATAAACTGCAATTGTTTGATAATGAAATTTTAAGCCAAGGCACTAGGAGTGAAGGAGTATCTTCCAGCATATCTAGATCCTTCCCTTCAAGAAGAAGATCTTCTATCAGGTGTAAGTTTTGCTTCTGGTGGCTGTGGCTATGATGATTTAACAGTCACAATAACGGTATGAACGCTTATCCTGCTTTTAGTAGAACTCTTTCTTTCTACCGTTCCATTACCAGATGAAATGATACGCGATTGCGAATGCAGGCAATAATTTTGCTTAATTTGTTTTGTTTGGTTTTTTTTGGGGTGTACAACTTAGTCTGCTATACCACTGTCAGCTCAATTGGAAAATTTCAAACAATACATTGGGGAGCTCAAGAGGAATATTGGGGAAAAAGGTGCCCAGAAATTAATCACCAACAGTGTATTTTTGGTAGTAGCAAGCACCAACGATCTGATTATTTCCCTTCCCATCAGAAGAATATTACAAAATGATGTCCCTGCATATCTTAACCTGCTGGTAAAATTAGCCTTGGATTTTGTTCAGGTATTTACACATTCGAACTTTGTTTTGAAGATAGAAAATAAAGACTAGCAGGTGATTTCTGCAAATACAGATTTCAAAAAACATGTGCTTTAATGAAAAGACAAAAATGTACACATTTGATTTTATGCAAACACATACCGGATAGAGTTGTCTTGAACGAGATTATTGCTTAGAGATGTTACTGAAATTCGTTGAAGGAACTACATGACCTGGGAGCAAGAAAGATAGTTGTCTTTGGCGCACCCCCGGTTGGCTGTTTTCCGGCTGTAAGAACGATAGCTGGAGGTGTACTTAGAATCTGCAGACATGAGGAAAATGAGGCAGCACAATTGTACAACAGCATGCTAAAACAACAGCTCGATGTTCTTGCACACAGTTTTCCTGATCAATCCAGGGTGGTCTTTGTAGATTTCTACAATCCTCTGATGAGCATCATTGAAAACCCTAAAAATTACGGTATTCACTTGATCACTATATACCTTTATGAAGCACATGTGTGTGTGT
>NC_037528.1:47866826-47871332 GCF_001531365.2 Cynara cardunculus var. scolymus
GGGGGGGGGTTCCTAATCAAATAAGAACTAGATGGTTTGTGGTAATTATGAGGTCTAATATGAGCCAAGCATTTTAGATAATTAATGTTATTTACTAAAATAAAACAAAGGATAAATTAGTAAATTGTGTTGATTATTTAATTTACTTTAATTAGTTTAATATTCCAATTTACTTTAATTACTTTAATATATGTATATGTATATATACACACACACGAACATGCAGAGACCAAATTCGGTGGCCTTCTCCGGCATCCACACCACTTCGGTGACCTCATTCGATCATATTTTCTGACGAAGACGCCGTCTCCGATGATCGACCACTACCCACCTGTGAGCATTCCCAACAGCTAGCCTCATCTTTGTCCCTATGACCCCCTCACTACCTATCAACCTTCCCCCATCCGCGCCACTGACCACCATCTCCATCGACATTCCCCTCGATCCCCCCCTCCCTCAAACACCCTCATCGATCACCCTCTATTCGGGAAAACCCTCCACACCTGTGTTCATCTCCATCCCAACCTTCTTCTCCAACCCAACTTCCACATCTGCAACACACATGCACACACTCCACACATACACATTGCATGCACGCACTGCACATGTACAACAAACATTGTGCACACAGTGCACACACATACATATGTATACAACATAGGTAACATAGTGATACCACAATTTGTATCAAAGTGGTACCACAGTTGGTATCACAAAGTGGTACCGTAGTTTGTATAACATAGTGGTATCACGGTTGGTATCACCGTGGTCTCAAAGTATACTTGGTGTGTTTTGGGTATCACATTGTATATATTTTGAGTATCACATTGTGTATCTTGGTGTATTTTGGGTATCACATTGTATATATTTTGAGTATCACATTATGTATCTTGGTGTATTTTGGGTATCACATGGTGTTCTCGGAGGCCGGAGCTAGGAGAGAGAGAGAGAGAGAGAGAGAGAGAGGGGGAGAGATAAAAAAATTAAAATATCTAAAATACTCTTTAATTATAATTTTAAGTCAAATTATCAAAAATATTAGTTTCCTAATTTATCCATTAATTGATTTATAGTTGAAATTGGATCTCACAATTATCACAAACTAATTAGTTCTCTCTTAAATAGAGCTTCTACGTTTATAGTTTTGCAGATTTCTTAAAATCCCATCTGTTTATCATTTGTCATTTTGTCTCTCAATGGTCATAGTCATACCTTGATTTTATAATGGGAAGTGTAAGTACCCAACAAAAAACCAAGTCTACTCCCCTCCCCCCCCCTCTTTTCAACCTGATACATGTGCTGTTCAAACAGTGAATATACAGTGAAAATTAGTTATATGTTTTATATAAGTTCTCATTTATGTTCCCATTCACAACTTCAGTGAAAATTTTCATCTCTATCTTCTGCAATTTCTGTCCCACATTTGCACAATTGTACATTTACATTTAACAAGGTTTTCCTTTGTTTTCTTTGTTTTCCCCAGGCTTGGAAGTTACAAATAGAGGCTGTTGTGGAACCGGAAACATAGAGGTGGGTTTTTCATGCAACAGGTTCATCTCTACGTGCTACGACGACTCTAAATACTTGTTTTGGGATAGTATCCACCTATCAGAGGAAGGAAGTGAAATCTTCATAAATCTTATTCTACCAAAATTGATGAATAGTTTGTTCTACGATGATCCATTAAAATTTATTTGATGAGATAAATTGTTAGCGTGAGATATATAATGCATCGACCTTGTTTTCGACTGTCTGTCAATAGAATATATGCATTTGGTAGATTACCAGTGACCATCTACATGTGCATATCATCCAGATACCATAGTGTTCCTCGGTTTTTCATATTTTCAATTAATTATTTGATGTTCTCTTTAATATTGGTCGTTAAGTTTCATTTCTAAAAGTAGTTTTATTATTTGTTTCCAAAAGTATCAAATTACTTTAGTGATTATTTACCAATGAATGTGTACATCGTTGATTATTATCATTAGTACGTATTATCTACCAACCAATTTTTATCCAATGAGTGTTTTTCATTGGTAAACCATCGGTAAAGTTTGTAACGAGGGATTATTGGTGCAATATTGTCATCGATGATATTCTACTTTATAGTAGTGTTCCTCTTATAAAAAATTATGTAAATTATGTTGTTCTAGTAATCTAATTAAACCAGTTACGTATAGACTCGTGTATATTTCTTTAATTGATCTTAAACGATCTCTACTCTCTCTCTCTCTCTCTCTCTATATATATATATATATAGATATGTTACTTAATTATTTAACTATGTTATTTTTGTTTTTTAATTTCAATATTTTATATCATTTAAATAAGCGTAAATTACAAATTTTCTCCATGTGGTTTATATAAAATCGCACTGTACATCCTAATTTGAAATAATAACGACGATCGTCCTTTCAAAATTAATTTATCATATTATCACCAATTTCTATTACAGTATTTATCATTTAAACATAGTAAATTTAATCAAATATGCTTACTAAAAATTATAATATCAGAAATTAAACATGTTTACAAAAGATCATTATTTCACGAATAAAAATATTCATAAAAAATCATTCTTCCATCGAAATCATAAATTTCATAGTTTACTTTGTAATACCAAAACCTAAACAAGTGAAATATCGTTAGAAAAAACATCATATTCATATTAAATATTATTATTAGACGAAAATGAACAAATGGTTTTTTTATGACCATAAAAAATATATAAATAATTATCTACCACGTGTCAAACATTTATTGTTAAAAATTATTTGGGCCACACACTACGGTTTTCTTGTGAATTGATTGGACCCCACAATGAGAAGAAGGTATGGATCTAGTTATATTAAGATTACTTTTCAAATGTAATAGGATGTTGCTGGATAGCGGAGATACCTTTAAAATGGATCAAAAGTCTGTTAAATGTTCAACGTGATTTTAGTTGAATTCCACTTTTTCGATGGATTTTTAAAATTTTTCGGTTGATTTCAATGGACTTGTCGGTTTTTTTGTTGATTTCAAGGAACTTCTTTTAGTTGTTTTAGAAGATGTTCTTTGTATTTTCTAATATATCTCAGAGCATCGCTCAAAGTTTAGAAGTGCAAGTATATAACCGGCCAAAAGTACGAGTAAGAAACGTGAAAATTGCAATTGGCAAATTTAAACATGGAAAATTGCAATTGGGAAATTTAAACGTGGAAGAAGTACAACTACACACATTTTATCTCTATAAAAGGAGTCATGTTGCCATTTAAACTGCATAACAAATATTTCAATTAAAATCGTATATTCTCCATGCATCATTCAGTTGTCAAGGCCATTCTTCTTTGTCTATTTTCTGGTATATTTTTATGCAGCGGGGTGGAAGCAATAACTCTGTCAGAAAATGTCTCCGTGTCAGCGGTCTTAGCATTCGGAGACTCCTTCGTTGATCAAGGGAATAATAACTATATCGTTACTTTGGGCAAGGCTAATTTCCTTCCTTATGGACAGGATTTTGAGGGTGGAAAGCCAACTGGAAGATTCTCCAATGGGAGAACAATAGCTGATATTCTCAGTAAGATTTTTTCCCCAAATGGTCTATATAGATTAATCCCCTATTTCACTTACCCGATAAGWCTTTACCKGGTAARACTYTCGGTGTCCATGGCTCGCTCTTACCGAATAAAWTTTTTGGTCTTTGCCATATTCATCCAGTACGGTAATATGACTTGGTAATTAAGTACTTACCGTGATAAGTGTTTGGTAAACGGCCCCTTACTAGGCAAACTGTCCCATTCACGTTCATCACACGAACTTCCAGTGTGTGTGACTCACCAAGAACCAAGTACGAAGAAAATCAAAATTAAAACAATTTGCTGAATTTTTTGAACGTTGTTTGAAAAAAGAACTTCAAAGAAAACGCAAACACTACAAGATGTAAAGGATTTAGAGGATCAGCGTACTGTAGCACATGCATACCTTAGTAATTTCTAATCATTTTGACTGACAAAACTGCAACTGTTTGGTATGAAATTTAAGCCGAGGCATTGGGAGTGAAGGAGTATCTTCCAGCATATTTAGACCCTTCCCTACAAGAAGAAGATTTTCGTTCAGGTGTAAGTTTTGCTTCTGGTGGTTGTGGCTATGATGATTTAACAAACACATTATCGGTATGTATGCATATCGTGCTTTTAGTAGAACTCTTTCCTTTCTACCCTTTCCATCAGCAGGCAATTATTTTGCTTAATTTGTTTTTCTTTGGGTGTACAACAATTAGGGTGCTATACCACTATCAGATCAATTGGACAACTTCAAAGAATACATTGGGGAGCTCAAGAGGAATATCGGGGACGAAGGTGCCCAGAAATTAATCACCAACAGTGTATTTTTGGTAGTAATAAGCACCAACGATCTGATTATTTCCCTTCCCATCAGAAGCTTATTTGAAATTGATGTCCCTGCATATCTTAACCAGCTGGTAAAATCAGCCTTGGATTTTGTACAGGTATTGATTTTCTT
>NC_037528.1:47878107-47879687 GCF_001531365.2 Cynara cardunculus var. scolymus
TATATGTATATATATATATATATATATATATAATGAGAATTACTTATTAAAATAAATCTCAATTTGTGAATTACCAATAAGTCTAATATTAGTTATTATTGTTAGTGTTATAATTGTTTGTTAAATGTTTTCATCCCAAAGGTAATTTCAAGTTTAAAGTGTATTAAAAAAATAAATTAACAGAGACGAATTACTTATTTCTATATTTATTTAAATTTTATCTTTTAAATATATATACGAACCGTCTTCTACCATGTTTTTAATCATTTGACATTTATACAACGTAATAAGATTTCGAGAAATATCTAAAATTTCATTTTCTTGGAAAGTTTGTATTACTTACTTAGATACATCATATATTTCATATATCAAGATTCATATTTGTTTATTGAAATATATTGATGCTAGTTTAGGTTAGTAATTATGTTAAAATAAAATAAAACAACACATTAGAGAACAATAACAATAATTATAAGAAAATTGAGGAGACAAAGAAAGTGCATTTTATAAATAAACACTACAACAAAAAGAGGTTTATAGGACACTTTTTTGGGACACTTTTCGAAAACCGTCCTTTAAAAAGGCTAATACGACACATTAGTTTATAAGTCTTATTTGATTTAATCTTATATGACTCTTAATTTTGATGTCTTATTAACATATCTTGACGTCCTATCATGTAACCTAATACGACGATTTTGAATGCCATATTATTTTATGGTCTAATAGGACACTTTTAAGTGTCGTATTATTTTAAAGACCAATAGGACAATATAAAGTTTAATATTATTGTAAATGCTAATATGATACTTTAAATTATCCTATCTATATCTATATATAAAGGAGAATCATCAAAAGATGACGTGGCATCTTGAGAGAGCTAGAATCATTGGTTGTTATTTTTTCCAATTTTTGAATTCTTTTAAATTAAAACATATCATTAAATGAATAAATCTTTCATTTACTTTATATATAAGTTACATATAATGATCAAATAAACCTTTATATCTATAAATATATAATCTATAATCTATAAGTAAGAAGCAAAAGACATGATATGGTACAATGTGGATTGAGGATTACAAAATATTGAATTGTAGTTAACTTTATCCATATCTCACTTTGACAAAAAGATGATATGTTGAAACATTGGGGATGATTATATAAAGAAAATGATGACAACTTTTTATTTACATGGTTTTTTTTATTTATGATTACTTTAATTCATTTTGGATTAAATAGTTAATTTTAGTTACACTTTTCTTTGTGTTGATTTGATATTCTATTTTGTTATACAATTAATACGATACACTTATTTTATTTGTTTTGTTTATCTTATATCTTTGTATATATGAAAGTAAGAACCAAGAAAAATGAAATGACACAATATGGATTGAGAATTCCAAAATATTGAATTATGGTTAACTTTGTTTATCCATTGATATAATCTTTATCTTATATAGATATGTGTGTGTGTAGGGACGGGTAAAAGAAATTGAAATTAATATATAAATAAGATTATAATCAATGTACATAATTAAATACTTATTATTAACTCTCTCATTAATAAACGAAATACT
>NC_037528.1:47880120-47888387 GCF_001531365.2 Cynara cardunculus var. scolymus
ATATCTTTTATTTTACATAATTTTACTAAGACCTTTTTTTTAGAATTTTTTTTTATAAAGAAACCAAACTATGAACTGTCTAAAATAAATCTAAAAAACTCGAACAAGTCAAATAAAAAAATTACAAATCAATCAGACCTATGTATCTGGAATGGTCATAATGCTATTGTTCCACTTTGTGCAATTACATGTAGGAAAATAGGGGTTTTAAGAAGGTTTTTGGTCAATGATGCAAATGAGTATATTATGACTAATATAAACAAATTACAAAAATATTCAACAATTATATCAAAGCAGGTAACAACACAATGTTTGCTTGATGAATATAAATATTCAGTGACAATATATGTAGGAGATAAATTGATATGTACAAAACAATTCTCATAATATATACCTCATCATTATAAATCAATACTTTCACATTTTTTTTTTATGATTTTGAATCAATTACAAAGTTTGATATATAAGACTTATTAATATATATATATATATATATATATATATATATGAAGAACAATCAATAATGATAAGGTGGATTCATATATCAAATTAATTATTGATTATTATTAATTTCATATATATAAACGTGATCATCGACTCATTTAGCTAACTTAAATAATTTTAAAAAAATTATAGTCATCGCGCAACGCGCAATGTCAAACACTAGTTGTTTTTAAAAGCTAATACAACACTTTTGGTTGTCGTATTAGAGATTAAGAGCTAATAAGACACTTTTAAGTGTCCATTAAAGTTTAAAATAATATAAACATAATTATATATAAACAACTGGGCCTTAAATGTCCAATTAATTTTGAATAAGGAAAAAAGCCTTGTTTCACGTTGAAAACCCAAAACCTCAAGTTTTAAATACCATCTTTGGGCTAACAACCTCAAGTTGTTAAATTATGAATTAAGGCCCAGTTGTTTCAAGTTGAAAGCCCGAAACATCAAGGAAAAAGCCTTGTGTCTCGCCGGTCGCCATCATCGAGTCCTCGGCCTCCTTTGCACGCTGAAAACCTAGCACATCCAACCGTGATGATCGTGGAAAAGCGTTATTGGATGATCAAGATGAATCTTCAGATCATTTGCCAACGGATCACATTTAATGCCTCACACTCCAACGAGAATTAGGTACAAAGATCAAACCTTTATCTGCCTCAATGCTACATCGATTAAGAGAGTATGATGAACTCGCAATTTTAAACTACAGGTTCACATTGTTGAACTCATACTGTTACAAAATAACTTTGTCTTCTCTTGTTGAATCAACTAATTTCTAGTACGAACTATGGCAGGAGAATTCCAGAAACTTACAATGTTATGATGCAATTTTGCTTTTGTTACGATCCAAGTTAGATTAGATGATCGATCGACTGGAGAATTAATCTCACTTCCAAATACGATCAGTGCTTTTCTACATAAATTAGGCGTTAATCTGTGTCTATTTTTTGTTAGGATTTCTTGATTTGACAACAAGAACTACTTCTACTCCTGTTTTTCGATTTTGTTTTGATGTATTATGATCTGGTTTTCTGTTCAGTAATTCCACTTTAGCCCAAGTTTTTTTTTAATCTCGTGGGCAGTCTCTATGATCATGTTTTCAACTTTTGAGCATTCGGTGAAATGACCACAATTTTAGGTATTCACTTAATCTCTGTATCGTAAAGTTATTCAAAGAAACTAGGAAGATTGTTCGATCACACAACAACTTGGCGTTACATGTTTAGCTGGATACGCTGCTGGATCTGTTGGGAGCATTATTTCGAACCCTACAGACAATATCGTTGCTTCTCTCAATAACAAAAAAGGCTGGTAGTCTAAAGCTGGTAAATCCTTTTTCTTTTATTTCTTCGATTATTTTCTTATAGTATCGTAAGTTAGTTGTTACTAGAACTGTAAGTAGGTTGTGAAGAAAATTGGATTGCGGAATCTATTTACAAGAAGTCTTCCTATCAGGATCATGCTCATRGGGCMTGTTGTGACTTTACAGTGGCTATTCTATGACACCATCAAGGTGTTAAATGGCCTGTAAGTGCAAACTTACCTACAACATTCAACATGAAATTGCTTTGTGATTAGATTATAAACTAACTCGATTTTGAAATGTAAATTATTGCAGACCGACAAGTGGGCACATTCGTTCTGAAGTAGAAGATACTGGGGCGAAGATTCAAGTAAACACTTGAGTTCATGTTTACAAACAGAACATGTTACAGTAAACTTTGAAGTCAAAGAACCATTCACTTTTCTCAGTTTTCTCAGTTTTCAAGTCCTAGGGGAACATGTTTTGCCTCAGTTTTATGCTTCATTTCTTGAGGATATATCGAGCAGCTAGTTTATAATCATGCCATGGCTTCTCGAAAGTAGTTAGACCAAACATTTGTCTTTGCAAACCTCGTTGAGTAAACTTTGAAGCTCCAAGCTTGAAACTGAAAGATCAGAGTAAGGAGTGAAATGTTATTTTTATATTATTCTGCTTTATGATGCGTAAATAGGAAAATATTGCAATGATCTACAGCCCTCGACTTGAACGAACCATCATTGAGTCCTCTACAACCCTCACTGTTTGCCATCATCGAGTCCTCTACACTCCTCTGCATGCTGAGAATCTCAAACTTGAAGCCCTCAATGTTTGCGATATGTCGTTGAAAAACTGACATTTTAAACTTTTTGTCCAGCTTTCATGCGTCAACTTCATCACTATTTTTGACTATCAAGAAGATTCATTAAGACAAAACACAAAACATAAACATTGAACTCCAGCCTCTTAGCTTTTCATCAATCTCTGATTCATCCATTTTGGATGAGAATTGAGTGAGTTGTGCATGTTTTCTCACAGTTGCGCAAAACAGTCGTTAAACAAACATTTGTCTTTGCAAACTTCGTTCACTAAACTTTGAAGCTCAAAGCTTGAAACTTTAAGATCAAATTAGGGAGTGACATATAATATATCAAAATCGTAGCTTGAATCTATGAAGAACAGATGAGAGAACACACCGTTCTGAAATTAGGAAGAAAGGAGTAAAGTACGTAGCTTCTGTCCAGCACCCATCTACAGACTTTGACACAAAATAAGTCATATCTGCACATTGAATTTGAGAAAACTCAAAATCTCAAAGATGTAGATATATGCTTTATCTTTTAAATGCAACTGAAATCATGAATTTTGGAGCTTCGATATGAAAGTTTTGCGCCAAAAGCTACAGCAGCGCAAAGCTGACAGCAAGCTTTTATAAAATCGGTTGATTTATTTTAGAGTGGAGTATATATATTGAATTTGTTGGAGATGCTCTGATTAACTAGTCATGTTTGATCAACTAAATGATAATGTAAACTAACCTAAAAAACTCTAAATATAACATATGTTGGATTTAGGTTATTGAACAGAATAGGTTGATTTATCTCGATCCTTATGCTTATAGGCAACATTTTCATTTTCATTGACTACAACTGATTTAAGTTTAATCTCTTAGTCGTAACAACTTCGATACGAATTCTATGACAATTAATTTAAGTTATGTGATTATACGAATTATACGATACCTGCTACTTTGTCAGTGCCCTTCACTGTTCTGTACATACGAATTATACGATACCTGCTACTGGGAATTTCTGGTCTGTCTGGTTTGGTTTGGTTTTTAGTTAACTTCACTTTGGTCCTTATGATTTACATGATTAAAAGTGATCAAGAGTCCAAATTCCTTCTTAAACTTCTCACCTTCGTCTACTTGCCATTGTATTCATTTTGCTTTAAAGATGGACCCTCACATTTCTGTTCCGGAGATATATAGGAGGTTGTTGCCATGGTTACTGAAACATTATAGTGTATGTGATGATATTTTTCTGCATTTGACATTTCTGAGCATAGGGCTCTCGGCACTGGGTGAAACTTGGCAAGTGTCTTGGCGGGGCAACCTGAATGTGTTGCAGCCATGGTGATTTCTGATCCCCTTTGTCTAAACCCAGATCTGCAGATCTGAGCCTCATCCAATTTCATTGTTCCTTCAAAAGTGGATTGAAAGGATCCATTTCGGTTTGTAATGTAAACAACTCCACACTCAGATAACATGAGGCATTTTCAGAGGGGATGAAGATGATGGTTCCTAAGGGTGGTTGCCCCTCTCTGATCGTACCAAATTCTGATTTTGACTTCATTTGGTCAAACATCATTCTTTCTTCACTTTTTTTCTTTTTAAAACAAGTGTTACACTATTTTGTTGGTATACTTGTAAAATTCTTGAGAGTTAGTGACTTTCAATCACATTTTTATGCTAGTCTAATGGAGCTTGAGTCTCGAAAATTATAGCTGGAAAATTTGGACTGCTGTCAAGAGACCGAGTTTCTGCCAATGGAAAGACCAAAGAAGAAAAAGCTTGAACAAACCTTCGATTCGAGTGGATCAACATTTCGATTGTGACAGAAGATAGGGTCTTGGTGCCTTTAAGGTATGCATGCAAACTCCTCCTTTCTGTTCCATTCCATTCCTAGGGTAAAGTAGTTCCTTAATTAGCTAGTTAAACACTTCCATAGTTGATCACTGGACGTTCTTTTTCATTATGATTCATTTCCCTTTGATCCAATTTTGGGAATATGGAGTTGATGGGGTCAAGTTTAATCATTTATCTTACAAGATTATTATGGAACTTAATAAATTAATCTTATAATCTTGTTCTTCAATCACGTTTTTGTAGGTTGGGATGTTGTTCATCATAAAGGAGGGAAAGTTTGGTTAGAGCATATGGATTGTTTATTGCAATTGCAGACGCTATTGGAGCAAAAATCGCATAGCCTTGTCCTTTCACTTTGGTATGCTAATCTTTTAACACTTGTGAATTTTAGCAAGTGTAGCATTTTTTTTTATTACATAACTTCAAGCTCATATACCTGTTTTTTGATTATAGATTGTGCATGACAAAGATTGATATCTCTCGTTTGTAGGACACAATAAGATTTTTTGTATTTGCGTAATTCTTGTTCAGTACTTACTTTTGTCATGATACAACTTTGTGGTGGATACATAGCTTGGTAGTTGGTACTCATATAAGTACTTGTACAATTTCGAATTTTGTTTTATCAAATCAATTCGTAAAACTTTCATATATGCTTCTAAATGTAATATTACAGAAGGATTTTATAATTGGATGATGCGTCTCGCATTATAGTCATTTAGGACGCTTTAAGTGTTAATTATTATAGCCTATTATGACACTTTTTTAGTATTACTTAGTTCATTTTATAAGACACTAAAATTTGTTTCATAATTATAGAACTTATTAAGACACATATTTTGGTACTATATAATTGTTTTAGCGACATTGAATTTCGTCCTATAAAAGCATTTTTTGGACATCCATATTTGTTTTTAAATGTAAACCTTTTGTGACAACATAAAGTGTCCTATATTATAGTCTATTAGGACACTTTTTAGTGTTACTTAAACCATTTTATAGGACTATGGAATTTGTATCATAATCCTAGAGTTTTTTAGGACACTCAAATTCATCTCATTAACCTAATACAACACCTTTAGATAAGACACCCATATTTTTTGTCCTATAAACTTAAAAGTCATATTAACTACCTTATTAGGACACTAACGAGAGTCCTATAAACCCCCTTTTTGTTGTAGTGAAATAAAAGGGTAAATTGTGCGAAATAGAAATATATTTTTATAAATTTTGTTATCATATTATTTTACTTTTAGTTTTTCTTATTACAGCAATGTATTTTCAAAATATTTTTTATTAGGGTGTTGTACTTTAAAAAATTTACACGAGGTAACTTTTTAAATTAAGTTTACTCATTATACCAGGTTTCTTTGTCACCTTATCATCCACATAGGTTGTCCGCATGTATGATAGTTCTGACATCACATTTCTTATAATAGCATTGTATTTTCAAAATTATTTTATCATATCATCACTAGATTCTATTACAACATCGTACTTTTAATATTAATATTTTTATTATTTAAACATAGTAAATTTAATCAAATATGTTTACTAAAAATTATAATATCAGAAATTAAACATGTTTACAAAAGATCATTATTTCACGAATAAAAAAATTCATAAAAAATCATTCGTTCATCGAAATCGTAAATTTCATAGTTTACTTTGTAATGCCAAAACCTAAACAAGTGAAATATCGTTAGAAAAAAACATCATATTCGTATTAAATATTATTATTAGACGAAAATGAATAAATGGTTTTTTTTATGACCATAAAAAATATATAAATAATTATCTACCTCGTGTTAAACATTTATGGTTTTAAATTATTTGGGCCACGCACTAGGGTTTTCTTGTGAATATTATCAATTATGTGATCAATTAGGTTCGGTGCACAAATTTACATTAGTGGACCCCACAATGAGAAGAATATCATCCTAAATGTTTTTTTAATTAAACAAAAAAAATATTTTATGATGATTTTAGTACTTTAAGTAAGTACTAATTAATAAGTAGTTTCATGTTCATGAGAAGGTATGGATCTGGTTATATTAAGATTACTTTTCAAATGTAATAGGATGTTGCTAGAAGTAGACAGTGGTCGACAGCGGAGATACCTTTAAAATGAATCAAAAGTCTGTTAAATGTTCAACGTGATTTTAGTTGAATTCCACTTAAGTTTTTCGGTTGATTTCAATGGAGGACTTGTCGGTTTTTTTGTTGCTTTCAAGAAAACTTTTCTCGTTGATTTCAAGGAACTTCTTTTAGTTGTTTTAGAAGATGTTCTTTGTATTTTCTAATATATCTCAGAGCATCGCTCAAAGTTTAGAAGTGCAAGTATATAACCGGCCAAAAGTACGAGTAAGAAACGTGAAAATTGCAATTGGCAAATTTAAACATGGAAAACTGCAATTGGCAAATTTAAACGTGGAAGAAGTACAACTACACACATTTTATCTCTATAAAAGGAGTCATGTTGCCATTTAAACTGCATAACAAATATTTCAATTAAAATCGTATATTCTCCATGCATCATTCAGTTGTCAAGGCCATTCTTCTTTGTCTATTTTCTGGTATATTTTTATGCAGCGGGGTGGAAGCAATAACTCTGTCAGAAAATGTCTCCGTGTCAGCGGTCTTAGCATTCGGAGACTCCTTCGTTGATCAAGGGAATAATAACTATATCGTTACTTTGGGCAAGGCTAATTTCCTTCCTTATGGACAGGATTTTGAGGGTGGAAAGCCAACTGGAAGATTCTCCAATGGGAGAACAATAGCTGATATTCTCAGTAAGATTTTTTCCCCAAATGGTCTATATAGATTAATCCCCTATTTCACTTACCCGATAAGWCTTTACCKGGTAARACTYTCGGTGTCCATGGCTCGCTCTTACCGAATAAAWTTTTTGGTCTTTGCCATATTCATCCAGTACGGTAATATGACTTGGTAATTAAGTACTTACCGTGATAAGTGTTTGGTAAACGGCCCCTTACTAGGCAAGCTGTCCCACTCACGTTCATCACACGAACTTCCAAAGTGTGCGACAGTACGAAGAAAATCAAAATTAAAACAATTTGCTGAATTTCTGAATGTTATTTGCAAAAAGAACTTCAAAAGAAAAGGCAAACACTACAAGATGTAAAGGATTTAAAGGATCAGAGTACTGTAGCACATGCATACCTTAGTAATTTTATAATCATTTTGACTGACAAAACTGCAACTGTTCGATATGAAATTTAAGCCGAGGCATCGGGAGTGAAGGAGTATCTTCCAGCATATCTAGACCCTTCCCTACAAGAAGAAGATTTTCTTTCAGGTGTAAGTTTTGCTTCAGGTGGCTGTGGCTATTATAATTTAACAAACAGAATATCGGTATGTATGCATATCCTGCTTTTAGTAGAACTCTTTCCTTTCTATATACCCTTTCCATTGGCAGGCAATTATTTTGCTAAACTTGTTTTTCTTTGCGTGTACAACAATTAGGGTGCTATACCACTATCATCTCAATTGGACAACTTCAAGCAATACATTGGGGAGCTCAAGAGGAATATCGGGGACGAAGGTGCCCAGAAATTAATCACCAACAGTGTGTTTTTGGTTGTAGTAAGCACCAATGATCTGCTTATTTCCCTTCCCATCATAAGCATATCACAAAATGATGTCCCTGCATTTCTTAACCTGCTGGTAAAATCAGCCTTGGATTTTGTACAGGTATTAATTTTCTTATAGTTTTATGTGCTCAATAATTGTATCATCTATATTTACACATGCTAGCTTTCCTTGTAAGATGGAAAATCAAGACTAGCAGATATATAC
>NC_037528.1:47888771-47910933 GCF_001531365.2 Cynara cardunculus var. scolymus
GTTCTTGCAAGCAATCTTCCCCAGTCCAGGGTGGCCTTCGTAGATTTCTATAATCCACTGATAAGCATCATTGAAAACCCTAACCAATACGGTATTGACTAGACTTAATATATACACTTTATGAACCRAATTTGTGTAAATATTAATGATGCTTCTAAGTTTATAGTTTAGAAGTTCCCCTAAAATCCTATCATCTTTGATGAAACTTTCCATCTATGTATTCAACAATTTCTGGCCCACATTTTGCATTCACCTGTAATAAGGTTTTCCATTTTCTTCTTTGTTTTCCCTAGGCTTGGAAGTTACAGATAAAGGCTGTTGTGGAACCGGAAATATAGAGGTGGYTTTTCTATGTAACAAATTCAGCTCAACGTGCGATGATGACTCTAAATACTTGTTCTGGGATAGTATCCACCTATCAGAGGAAGGAAGTGAAATCTTCATAAATCTTATTCTGCCAAATTTGATGAATAGTTTGTTCTACGATAATCCAGTGCAAATTAACTGAATGAGGTGAATTGTCGGTGTGGAGATGTATAATACATCGACCTTATCTTATGAATAAAGGAACGCGATTCCATTTACTTTGGAATCCAATTAATGTAACCTCAAATAAGTTTTGTTTGKCGCCAATGTATTTTAAATCCTCATGTTTTTTATGTTTTGCATATAGATCTTGGTTTCATGTGCTCTTTCTGCTCTTTGAAATGAAATTTAGCTCGTCACTACTCCATAAATATCTAGATGTTTGCAATTTCTAACAATTTCTCGATATTCTATCACTAAATACTCTAGATACTTCAACTCTACATTTCTAGAATATTTCTTTCTAGAAGGAGATTGTTGTCAGCTTCAGCAAGGTATATATTTTCATGAAACGTTTGAAATGTGTCATATTGTGAAGATATGGGCAACCAATTTTGTCTTGTGATTCAAAAATCTTCAATTGCGTTTGTGTTGGAGCCAGATGGCATTGCACACTAGGGCACAAAATAAAACAAACGGTTCTTAAAATGTACCATGATTACCTATGTATGTCTAATCCATTTATCCTCTGTGTAATCTTCTTTAGCTTAAATAAGCGTTATTTGCATATCAATAGGATTATAATACAATTCTAGTGTTGATAAGGGGATGACATAGTTGAGCAACCAAATAAGACATCGCAAATAAAAATGTTATCCCCTGCACACTTTCAGCTTCTGTTCGTCTCTGTTTTGGACATATATCTCATACATAGGAGCTGAATTTGGTGATACTTTTTAAATGAAAGTTGTATATGTCCCTTGGGAGTTCAATAGAACAATATTCATGTCATTTAAAGCTACGACCAACTACATACGAAGTTTATACCAGCTACTTTAATTTGGCATTTTGACACACTTAAGGTCACAATTAGCTTTCGAACTCTACATAACAGCTGTAGAAAACACATTAAGCTTTCCAAGGACATATCATATACCTTAATTGGATCAACGGTTGATTTTATACACATTTACCAGGAGCTTCGGTTTCATACCAATAATAACAGATTTCACCATTTTAACATACCAATACTACCATTTGATTTGGTAACCATTCTAAACCATCAATTAACCAAATTAAAGTATTTTTACTTTGTCATAGTAGTCCCTAACATCATGCAAACAAAAACCCTCTTGAATCCTAGGTTACCAAACACCAAACTTCTAAAATTTACCAAGTTCTTACCTTAGGGATGATTATAACCTCTTCAAAATGTTGAATCCTTCAATTTCTTCCGAACTCCAGCACCTAATTGACAAACACACGCGCGCACACACACACACACACACTTAGTATGTGTTTCAATCAAATAACCTAGATTTCAAGACTACAAACTTACCGAATGATTTTACCTTCAAGATTTAATTTCAATTCTTCAATAGTTCATGATTTCATTAAAGATTTGAGACTCAATTTGAAGGAGAGGTTCTAGGGTTCTAAGAGACGTGGAGAAGAAAGGAGAAGAAATCTGATAAATGAAATATATTATTTTCAAAATTGTTTTAGTTCTATTTTTCATTTTTAGTCCCTCAAGTTTCATAAATTGTGTCCTTACAATGATTAGTGAATTCTCTTACATTTAGATTTAATTCTAGTTTCACTTGTCCAATTATTACCTAGATTTAGATTTAGACTACAAGGACTAACTCTAAACATTAAATTTCAAGTAAAGTTCGTCACAAAAGTCCAATTATTATAGAAGCGGTGCCCCGTGCTATCGCATGCACTACACTGGATCTATCCCTAGACGGCAACGTCAATTATTCTTTTAAAATGATTTTCTTACAGCTATTGTTAATCTGTCAATACACTGTATACATTAGGCAGATTACCAATGAACATTTGTAAATAGATTTATTTTAATTTATCATTTGATCTTTTCTTTAATATCGATCTATAACACTTTGATTTCTAATAGTAGTTTTTTTCAAACTATAAAATTACTTTAGTGATTATTAGTAAATAGATTTATTTAATATCGCTAACTATTTATCATCCGTGGGTATTATCTGCCAACCAATATTTTTCCGATGGATGTTTTTCAGTAGTAATCCATTAATATTTAACGAGGGATTACTAACAAATATTGACATCATTAATAGTCTGCTTTATAATAGTGTCCCATTTTTGAAACATTATTCTAGTAATCTGAACAAGTAATATATGGATTCGGGTCAATTGTTCATACACAATCCCAACTTTATGTATCGTTTATATATTTTTACTATTTTATTTTTTTGTTCTTTGTTTTATATATTTTATATAGTCAATACTTTCAAATAAACTTTGTCTTATTATTTAAGCACTAAAAGAACTTGAAATTGAGGATTAGAAATGAAGCGACAACATATATACTTAAATGAGCATGCCAATCATATAAATTCCAACTTCCTTTTTGTGGTATTTTACATATAAATTCCAATCATAAGGACCTTCAAGGCTTCAACTTTCTTTTTGTGGTATTGTATTTGGATTAGGGTTGGACTCTTCCATTCAAATTTCCGAAACTACAGAGGAACAATTATTGAATGATCGAAGCCCAAAACACATATTATATCATGGGAGTAGTAGCAAATTGATGACGGATAAAAATTATTTTTCCAATTTTTTTGTCCGGTCTTTATCAACAATCACGTAAAACAAAATCATTATTTTATTTAATTTTTTTATTGTCTTTTCTCAATAAATGGATGATGTGGAACCATCTAATTGGTGAGCATGAAGGGGACAACGAAGTTTGGGACAATCGATTTTTATCAATATTTAATGGCCGAACTACTTTCGTTTAAGGGTAGCAAGTGATTGAAATGACAAGCTTGAAGATGAAGTCATGAACTCATGAACACCGAATAGCTCGAGCTTGTGTTCTAGCTCACTTACATCTATACGAGCTCAAGTAAGCTTGTTTGACCAACTTCACCTTGTAAGCAAGCTTAAGCTCGCTTGCATGCTGATAGGTTAGCTCTGCGCTTGTGAACTTACAAGCTCGCATTCGTGCACACATTCATCACATTGCGATCTGTTGATGATTGTGTGCACACACCACCAATTTAAACTATACAACTTCATTTCCATTCTTCTATCTTGCACCAATTTATTACCAACTTGCATATCTATGGATTATCAAGCACCAACAACAATTACTTAATTTGTTTTTATAGTTGCTAATCAGACTCCTTATTGCAAAATTGCAATACTTCTTCTACTTCCTCTGATTATTTAATAGGGGTTTGTTTATTGCTCTAACATGATTTTTGTGGTGAATTTGAAACGAGCCTGTTGATGTGTACTTATATTTCTACATTTGTTGGTTATGTATCTACAAATATCATTCACTTTTAAAATCTATCCTCTTAAAAATGTGTAGTCACCCATGGAATCTAAGTTTTCATTTTGTATGTGCAATGTAATTGAAAAAAACACGATAATATATGAGGATGGATGCATTACACGCTTATTTCGGTCCCCAGTCATAGGTAGGGTTGGTCAAATATTTTTAGAGGCCATATTACACTTGTATAAGGGATGATAAGTGTCTAAATCCCCTTATGATCTTCGAGAATTACAAACGTGACACCCAAATTTCAGAAAATACTCTCAAAGAGAGATTTTTTTATTAATAATGAATAATATGTTTAAAATAATAGCTTGATAATGTTTATATAGAAAAACAATAAAGGAAATCTAAAACTAAAAGAAGCTAATAGACAAGCTAAAAATAAATAATATAAGAGAAAAGAAATTGGAATTGTGGTAGGACGTTGATCAAGAAACGAAGATGGAAAGGTTGTGGGCGACTAGCCCCGCCAGTTTAGTCGTGTGGCTACCTGCGAGGAAGTGGCTTTTGAGTTACATGGTAGGCTCTCTTTCCCCTGTTCTCGAACCGATTGGTTGGCGCAACTTTTCTAACAACTTTGATCGCGGGGAAACTTGCGGGACTTTCTGTTTGTGTTTTTTCCCACTTTTGATCTAGTCTTCGATTGCACTTGCTAGCCTCTCTATATCAGTGTCCTCCACCTCGGAAGAACTTGACATTGAGTTCTCTTCTGAAGGGATTGTCTCGTTTGCATGGTACTCGTAAATGTTGGCGACATTGAAGGAGTTTGAGATATGCAATGAATCAAGAAAGGTGATGACATAAGCATTATCGTTGATCTTTTTTGTAATCTTGAACGGCCTATATTTTCATGGTTGTAGCTCTCCATACGTGCCGAAGGGAAAACGTTGTTCCCGTAGGAATACCATCACTTCATCTCCCTCGTGAAACACTTTCTTTTGGCGATGTTTAGTGACTGTTGCTCTTTATGCCCGTTGCTTCGAGCTGAGCTTTGACAGTCTCCTTCGTTACTTGTACCTCTTTAGCGATGTTCCCCATTGTTATGCTAAGTCCGGGGCCCCAACATAGGTTGACCAAGACCAAGTCGACCACGTGTCATGGCATCGAACTATAGACCAAAGAGAGGGAGAGTGGTCCATAGCAATGTGCAAGACGTTGTTGTAAGTGAATTTGTTTTGGGCCAAGGCCACATCCCATTGCTTGGGTTGGTTACTACTCACACTTTGGAGCATATTTTCCCAAAGTCCGATTAGTGACTTTCATTTGGCCATCCGTTTGTGGGTGAGCGGTGCTACCTTTTTTAGGGTTGTCCCGAACATTTGGCATAGTGTGATCCAAAATTGACTAAGGAACTTGGTGTCTCGATCGAAGGTGATCAATTTTGGGACACCTTGTGGATGTACCACCTCTTTGAAGAAAAGTCTCGCTATGTTGCTTGCATCAGCGGTCTTCTAGTAAGCAATAAACTTTCTCATTTTCAAGAAATGGTAAACCACTACGAATATGGAATTCGTTCCCCTTTGGGTATGTGGGAGGCCCAAAATGAAATCCATATATAGGTCTTGCCAAATGTCTTCAAGGATTAGTAGCGGTGTGTAAAGACCAGTGTTGTGTGACTGACCCATTTGTGGTTTGACAAGTGTGACACTTTCTCACGAAAGAAACCTCTATCTCTTCTTAGATGTGGCCAAAAATACCTTTCTTCCAAGATATCAAAGGTCTTGTCTTGCCTGAACTTAATCCTCATCCGTGCAAGTCTCTAATTATCTTACCTCGTAAGGAGGAGTCAAGAATGCATAATTGATTGCCTTCGGAAGGGTAATTGTCTTCGACAAAGAAATTGCTATTTGGAATGCCATTGTTACACTTCCTCCATATGTCGCTAAAGTCATCATCTTCATCATAGAGTTCTTGTCTCGAAACCAACTATCTCGTGTGACAGGGTAATGAGTTGAGCAACCCTTTAGCTGAGTGCATCGGCCACTTTGTTGAGAGTGCTAGATTTGCTTTTTGATCATTAAGGGAAATTTATGCAGAAAACTTACCCATAAGGCATGCATTTTGTTGACCATTTTTTGACTGTTGATGAGTTTTAGAGCTTGGTGATCGGTGAACAAGATGAACTCTTTTTGAACTAAGTAGTAGGCTTGGTGATTTTTCCCTACCCAATGGGGAAGCGGTTTCCAGCCCCAAACGTGGTCGAGAATTTCCCACTAAATCGGGTACCAGGTCTGGGGCCAGGGATCCCCACTATGAAAAAAACAGCCCCGACAAAGGCCAAGAATTCCATGCTAAATCGGTACTGGTCGAGGTCCGAGGATCCCCGCTATAAGAAAACCGAGGGTGGGGTCGGGGACGGGTAACCTATTTCCCAACCCACCCCGTACCTGCTACTAATTAATTATTAATTTAATACATGATATATTTAAATGTGAACATGTATTACATTAAAAGGAAAATGAAATTTATAAGCTTGGAAGCTCATTCAAATGTGACAACCGCTCTTATATATATAGAAAATGAGAATTACTTATTAAAATAAATCTCAATTTGTGATTTACTAATAAGTCTAATAGTTATTAGTGTTATTGTTTGAACCACTTTTTCGAGAGATTTTTTAAGTTTTTCGGTTGCTTTCAATGGGCTTGTTGGTTTTTTTGTTGGTTTCAAGAAACTTTTTTCATTGACTTCAAGGGACTTCTTTTAGTTAATTAAAAAATATTTATTATGTCTAGTTAAATTACTCATAGTCCGGAACATGAGCTTATAAATATCAACTCCATCATGCAAATTTTTATAAGCAGTGGTCCATAGGATTTTTTTTAAAAACTTCGTAAATTACGTATGATTTTTAAGTTTATCCCAATCCTCAAATTCTCATTGTTACGTAACGCAATGTTCCACGGTACTATGGATTATGAAATTTCATACTAAATGCAAGATGGGTACCCTCGACTTTGTATTTAGTCACTATCTGCATAAACCACACCACACAAATTTTTGTGGGCCAGTATTTTACGATATAAGGGCATCCGCGGTTTGGTTTGTCGTTTAAAGAAAATGCTTAACGGGCCAAAAGTACGAGTAAGAAACGTGAAAAATGCAATTGGCAAATTTAAACGTGGATGAAACAAGTACACATTTTATCGCTATATAAGGGAGTCATGTTACCATTTAAACTGCGTCACAAATATTTCAATTAAAAGCGTATATTCTCCATGAATCATTCAGTTGTTAAGGCCATTCTTCTTTGTCTATTTTCTCGTATATTTTTATGTAGCGGGGTGGAAGCAATAACTCTGTCAGAAAATGTCTCTGTGTCAGCGGTCTTAGCATTCGGAGACTCTTTCGTTGATCAAGGGAATAATAACTATATCGTTACTTTGGGCAAGGCTAATTTCCTTCCTTATGGACAGGATTTTGAGGGTGGAAAGCCAACGGGAAGATTCTCCAATGGGAGAACAATAGCTGATATTCTCAGTAAGATTTTTTCCCCAAATGGTCTATATAAATTAATCCCCTATTTCACTTAATTACCCGATAAGCGCTTACCGTTAAATTCAACACTATCACTTACTTACGGGATAAGATTTTAATGAACAAAAACGACATCATATGCAACAATTTACCCAGTAAGAGCTAACTGTGGGAAGAGTCGTCACCCTTTACTTACCGGGCAAGACCCTAGGTGTTCATGGCTCGCTCTTACCGAATAAGATTCTTGGTATTTGCCATATTCATCCGGTAAGGTAATATGACTTGGTAAGTACTTACAGGATAATCGTTTGGTAAACTGCACCATTCACGTTCATCACACGAACTTCCGGTGTGTGTGGCTCACCAAGAACCAAGTATGAAGAAAATCAAAGTTTAAAACAATTTGCTGAATGTCTGAATTATTTGCAAAAAGAACTTCAAAAGAAAAGGCAAACGCTACAAGATGTATAGGATTTAGAGGATCAAAGTACTGTAGCACATGCATACCTTAGTAACTTCTAATCATTTTAACTGATAAAACTGCAACTGTTTGATATGAAATTTAAGCCGAGGCATTGGGAGTGAAGGAGTATCTTCCAGCATATTTAGACCCTTCCCTACAAGAAGAAGATTTTCGTTCAGGTGTAAGTTTTGCTTCTGGTGGTTGTGGCTATGATGATTTAACAAACACATTATCGGTATGTATGCATATCGTGCTTTTAGTAGAACTCTTTCCTTTCTACCCTTTCCATCAGCAGGCAATTATTTTGCTTAATTTGTTTTTCTTTGGGTGTACAACAATTAGGGTGCTATACCACTATCAGATCAATTGGACAACTTCAAAGAATACATTGGGGAGCTCAAGAGGAATATCGGGGACGAAGGTGCCCAGAAATTAATCACCAACAGTGTATTTTTGGTAGTAATAAGCACCAACGATCTGATTATTTCCCTTCCCATCAGAAGCTTATTTGAAATTGATGTCCCTGCATATCTTAACCAGCTGGTAAAATCAGCCTTGGATTTTGTACAGGTATTGATTTTCTTTTAGTTTTATGTGCTCAATAATTGTAGCATCTATATTTACACATTCGAGCTTTGCTTTGCAAGATAGAAAATCAAGACTAGCAGATATATACATACACACACACACATATATATATATATATATATATAAACAATTTCACAAGATTAAACAATTTCATGAAAAAATTTCATAAGATTAAACAATGAAATCGACAGATGAAGGTGGTTTGCACAGTTTACACAATTGAGGACGGTTTTCATATGATCACTCCTCTCTATATATATATATATAGAGAGAGAGGGAAGATCAAATGTTAACCATCATTTTTGTGTTAACTTTAAAAACCCTCTCAACCATTCAAATTCCATTATTCTTATAGGTTTATGTCTTGTTCATTTTACMCTTACAAGGGTATTCTAGTAAATTGAATTCATTTGTAACCACCAAACAATTAATGGGGAGTTATAAACAATCAAATCCCAAAAAAATATGCATTCATATTATTATTATTTTTTTACTATTGATCTTCCATGTTCATTCTTGTATGAATTCCTAAATCGCATAAGAAACACGGTAGTAACGATTTTCGGTATTGATCAATTTGAACACAAATGAACCGTGAACACAAATGAACAACCGTGAACACAATTTGAACACAAATTAACCGTGAACACAAATTTGAACACAAATTAACCGTGAACACAATTTGAACAAATTAATAGATGAACACAAATTAACAGATGCTACCTTAATTTTGTGGGACGTCTATGTATGTGAATATATGGGCCAAAAATTGCACATATCGAGTTCATTTGTGTTCATATCGTGTTCACGGTTCATTTGTGTTCAAATTGTGTTCACGGTTGTTCATTTTTGTTCAAATTGTGTTCACGGTTCATTTGTGTTCAAATTGTGTTCACGGTTGTTCATTTTTGTTCAAATTGTGTTCACGGTTCATTTGTGTTCAAATTGATCAATATCGAAAATTGTTACTACTGTGTTTCTTATGCGATTTAGAAATTCATGCAAGAATGAATATGGAAGATCAATAGTAAAAAAATAAAAATAATAATATGAATGCATATTTTTTGAGAGTTGATTGTTTGTAACTCCCCATTAATTGTTTGGAGGTTACAAATGAATTCAATTTACTAGAATACCCTTGATAAGTGTATTTTTTCTTCCCAAAATGCCTCTTCATAATTGTTCATTAGGCCTCATTAAAATTCAAACTTTAAAATTTAATTTTTTTTATTGATTAATCTTAACCGTTGATTATAGATTTGGATGGCCAAGATAAGTTAATAAGGTTAACACAAAAATGATGGTTATCATTTGATCTTGGCCCTATATATATATATATATATATATATATATATATATATATATATATATATATAAAAGACTGCTGCAAATATAGAGCCCTAAGAAAATGTACAAGCTTCAATGAGAAGACAAAAACGTACAAATTTTATTATATGAAAACATAAACGGTAAAGGGTCATCTTGAACGAGATTATTACTTACAGATATTCTTAAAATTCGTTGAAGGAATTATACGAACTTGGAGCAAGAAAGATAGCTTTCTTTAGTGCACCCCCGGTTGGCTGTTTTCCCGCTGTCAGAACTATAGCTGGAGGTGAACTTAGAACCTGCAAAGACGAGGAAAATGAGGCAGCACAATCGTACAACAACATGCTAAAACAACAGCTCGAAGTTCTTGCAAGCAGTCTTCCTCAATCCAGGGTGGCCTTCGTAGATTTCTACAATCCTCTGATAAGCATCATTGAAAACCCTAACCAATACGGTATTGATTAGATTTAATATATACACTTTATGAACCAAATGTGTGTAAATATCAATGATGCTTCTAAGTTTATAGTTTTGAAATTCCCCTAAAATCCTATCATCTTAGTCTTGATCAGTTGTCATTTTATCTCTCATTGGTCATAGTCATAACTTGGTTTCAGAATGGGAAATGTAAGTGACTAGCAAAAGACCAAATATAAATCCCCCCTTTAAACTTGATGCATCTGCTGTTCATACAATGGATATATAGCATTAGTTATGTTTCATATATAAGGAGTTGTGCTTTATGTTTCCATTCACAACTGACAACTTCGATGAAACTTTCCATCCATGTATTCAGCAATTTCTGGTCCACATTTTGCATTCACCTTTAATAAGGTTTTCCTTTCTCTTCTTTGTTTTCCCTAGGCTTGGAAGTTACAGATAAAGGCTGTTGTGGAACCGGAGAATTAGAGGTGGTTTTTCTCTGTAACAAACTCAGCTCAACGTGCGACGATGACTCCAAATACTTGTTCTGGGATAGTATCCACCTATCAGAGGAAGGAAGTGAAATCTTCATAAATATTATTCTGCCAAATTTGATGAATAGTTTGTTCTACGATAATCCAGTGGAAATTAACTGAGGAGATGAATTGTCCGTGTGGAGATATATAATACATCGACCTTGTTTTATGAAAAAAGGAAAGCGATTCCATTTACTTTGGAATCCAATTATTGTAATCTCAAATAAGCTTTCCTTGTCGCCAATGTATTTTAAATTCCCATGTTGTTTTATGTTTTGCATATGGATCTTGGTTTCATGTGCTCTTTCTGCTCTTTGAAATGAAATTTAGCTTATTACTACTCCATAGATTTCTAGATATTTGCAATTTCTTACAATTTCTCGATATTCTGTCCCTAAATACTCTAGATACTTCAGCTCTACATTTCTAGAATATTTCTTTCTGGAAGGAGATTTTTGTCAGCTTCAACAAGGTATATATTTTCATATGTGAGATCATGTGTTCATGTTTTTATCGTAAGGTTTTTAAGAAACATAATAAATCTGAAATTAAAAGTTATATCTAAGAAAATAACACTAGCGGGACTTGAATTCAGGTCTACGGTGGAAGAAAAGCTTTGCAAACCAACTCTATGAATAGAAACTTGTATCCTGATTATAGTTTCAAATATATGGTGGCACACAACAAATTGATGTCGTTACACTTTTCATGCCTATAACTTTTTACGCTACGACCGAGGAACAAAGCGGTGGCCCATGCCACCGTATGCACTACATTAGATCTGTTCCTAGACGACAACAACAATTAAGGAGTTGTATGGTTCATGTTAGGGAACGAAAATGAAAATGATAGAGAATGAAAATGGGAATGCATTTTCACCCACTAGTTTAATCTGAAATGAAAGTTTGGGCTTTTGGGAGAATGAGCTCGTTATATTATATAATACCGAAACAGTTTATTTTATTTTCATTCTCATTGATTACTTCTTAATACCTTTAACCAAACATCCCCTGAAACTTATTCTTTTAAATGATATTTTATCGTGAATTCGTCAATACATTATATACATTTGGCAGATTACCATTGAACATTCGTAATTAGATTTATTTTTATTTTATCGTTTGATTTTTTCTTTAATATCGATCTATAGCACTTCGATTTCTAATGGTAGTTTCTTTTCCATACTATAAAATTACTTTAGTGATTATTACCGTCGAATATGTACATTGCTAACCATTTTTCATCCACGGGTATTACCTACCAACTAATATTTATCCAATCGATGTTTTTCATTGCTAATCCGTCGGCATAGCCTTTAACGAGGGATTACTAACAAATATTGACATCATTAATGGTCTGCTTTATAGTAGCGTCCCCTTTTTAAAGCATTATCTTACTTACATTGTTCTAGTAATCTGAAACGGTTATATATGGATTCGGGTCAGTTGTTCTTACATGATCCCAACTTTATATATCATTTTAATATTTATTTTTTGTTCTTTGTTTTATATATTTTATATCATTTTATTGGTATATATTCTATGATTTGAAATCAACTTTGTCTTATTATTTAAAGCACTAAAAGAACTTGAAATTGAGGATTAAAAATGAAGCGACGACGTATATACTTAAATGACCATACAATAATGATATTTACATATAAATTCCAATCATAAGGAATTAAGGACCTTCAAGGCTTCAACTCTCTCTTTGTGTTATTTTATTTGGATTTGGGTTGGGCTCTTCCATTCAAATTCCCCAAACTACAAAGGCCCAATTATTGAATTACCCGAAGACCAAAACGCATAGCAAATTGATGACAAATAAAAATCATTTTTTTCAAATTTTATGTTCCGTCTTTATCAACAATCACGTAAAACCACATCATTATTTTATTTTATATTTTTATAGTTGTTTCTCAATAAATGAATGACATGGATCCATCTAATTAATTGGTGGGCATAAAGGAGACAACGAAGTTTGGGACAATCGATTTTTATCAATATTCAATGGGCGAACTACTTTCCTTTAAGAGTAGAAAGTGATTGAAATGACAAGCTTGAAGACGAAGTCATGAACTCATTAAAACCAAACACCTTGAGCTTGAGTTCTTGCTCGCTTACATGTATACGAGCTCAAGTAAGCTTGTTTGACCAACTTCACCTTGTAAGCAGGCTTAAGCTCGCTTTCAGTCTTACATACATTTGTGCATGCAGATATGTTAGCTTTGCGCTTGTGAACTTACCAGCTCGCGATCGTGCACACATTCATCACATTGAGATCTCTTGATGACTGTGTGCACATACCACCAATTTTGACTCATACAACTTCATTTCCATTCTTCTTTCTTGCACCAATTTATTACTAACTTGCATATCTATCAATTTTTAAGTTTCAACAACAATTACTCAATGTGTTCATATAGTCGCTAATCGACAAGTGTCTAAATCCCCTTACGATCTTCGAGAATTACGAACGTAAGACCCAAATTTTAGAAAATACTCTCAAATAGAAGAAATTTTATTAATAATGAATAATATGCTTAGAACAATAGCTTGATAATGTTTCTATAGAAAAACAATAAAATAAATCTAAAATTAAGAGACTGATAGACAAGCTTAAAATAAATAATAGAAGAGAAAAGAAATTGGAATTGTTGTAGGACGCTGATCAAGAAATGGAGATGGAAAGGTTGCAGGCAACTAGCCCTGCTAGTTTAGTCATGTGGCTACCCGTGAGAAACTGTCCAGTGAGTTACATAGTAGGCTCTCTTTCCCACGTTCTTTAACCGAGTGGTTGTCGTGACTTTTCCGACGACTTTGATCCCCGGAAACTTGCGGGACTTTCTGTTTGTTTTTTTCCCCATTTTTGATCTAGTCTTCGATGGCACTTGATAGCCTCTCTATACCAGTCTCCTCCACGTCGGAAGAACTTGGCCTTGAGTTCTCTTCTAAAAGGATTGCCTCTGCATGGTACTTATAAATGTTGGCAATGTTGAAGGTGTTTGAGATATGCAATGATTCAAGAAGGGTGATGACATAAGAATTATTGTTGATCTTTCTTGTAATCTTGAACGAACCATATTTTTGTGTTTGTAGATTTCCATATGTGCCGATGGGAAAACGTTGTTCCCGGAGGAATACCATCACTTTATCTCCCTCGTAAAATAGTTTCTTTCGGCGATGTGTATTGACTGCTGCTCTTTAGGTCCGTTGCTTCGAGTTGAGCTTTGACATCCTCCTTCGTCACTTGTACCTCTTTAGTCATGTTCCCCACTGTTATGCTAAGTCCAAAGCCTCGACATAGTTTGACCAAGTCGACCATGTGTCATGGCGTCGAAGTGTAGACCAAGAAGAGTGAGAGTGGCCAGTGGCAATGTGCAAAACGTTGTTTTAAGTGAATTCGATTTGGGCCATCCACATCCCATTGCTTGGGTTTGTTACTACACACACTTTGGAGTAGATTTCCCAAAATCCGATTACTGACTTCCATTTGGCCATCGGTTTATGGGTGAGCGGTGCTACTTTTTTTAAGGGTTGTCCCGAACATTTGCCATAGTGTGATCCAAAAGTGACTAAGGAACTTGGTACTAATTTTTTTAAGGGTTTTACACGTCTATCCCTTCTTGAACGAGGGCCATTGTTGGGTTGGATATGGTTTCGATTGACAACCGTCTTCAGAGTAGTGAAGTTGTGGTAATGGTTATAGTCATCTCAGCTAGATCTGCTTTGGTAACGGGCTGCTAATTTGCCATGGTTAGTGAAAAGGACAGACGAATCCTACTCTGATACCAACTGATGCAGTAGGAAGTGTGGAAGGATCAACAAGCGTCTAAATCCCCTTTTGATCTTCAAGAATTAAAAACAAAAAACCCAAATTTAATAAAATACTCTCAAAAAGAAGAATTTTTATTAATAATGAATAATCTGCTTAAAACGATATAATTAGACTAAAACATATGTAATTACCTTAAAGGTTAAAACATATATAATTGGAAAAAAGCCTAAATATGTATATATAAATGGGCCATAAAAAAATTTGACAGTCAGTTCCACATCTCGCATTTGGAACATCCTCAATCACGACCTTGATCACATGTCACATAACAAGGTTTGGTATGAGATAAGTATTTAACCTCAATTGTGACAGTCGGGAGTTGAATGCTAACAAATTTCATGTCCCACTACAATCAAACGAGATGCGACGTCCAACAACCAAATGCACAACAAATTTGGATCAAAACAATCAACAAAAAGTGAAAGCAGTATTCAAAGCATAAGTAACAAGAAAACGGAAAAAGGAAAATACAAGTACAAGTTTTCTAAGTTAGTTGATGGCTCGAACTATAGAAAGTTAAAGTTATATCCACATTGAAGAAACATAACAACTAATTGCATTGAATTGTTAAAATTGACAAGGGATCAAGTTTCATTCATACAAATATGCTTTTCAAATCATGAATATTGGTAGGAAAACGTAATCTTAAAGTTTGGGCAACCATTAATTCTTTAATTAGCAATATTACTTTGTTCTTGAAATGGGAGATGAGGTATTGTATTAATGATTAACAAAAGATGAATTCATAACTTTAGAAATTAAAGAAACTTGATTGTTATTAGTTAGAGAAAGGCATTTTAGACCTAACGGGACCGGGACTGGGACCTAATGAATATTGTTCTATGACATCATTAACTTTTATCTTGTCGTACCATTGGACCATTTCTAGACCTTTTTTTTAGCAAAAACAGGTTTTTTAGATAAGATAAAGCTTAGGCCAGTCTGTGCCATATAAAGACATGATGTCTTTTTTCATCTTTTAGAAACGTAAATTAATCTAAGAGTAAACTCTAATTTTGGTCTTGAGGTTTAATGAGAAGTTTATAAGTGAGACATGAACGCTCATAAGTCTAGAAAGTATCATTGTGGTTCTCCTTTTTCCCTAAAAGTGATCCATGGTCACTAACTCTGTTAAAAAGTATCCATTAAATTAGGGGTATTTTGGTCTTTTACCTATTTTATAATTTTCTTTTAAAATTAAAGAATATTATTTATATATCATTTTTATTTAACCCCCCTCTCCATCTCTGATGAAAAGTACGTCCCCCTCCCCCTGGTTATTTTTGGTACACACGGACATCGCCGAACAAACAAGTGAAGTTTCATTTTTTGGACTCTGGAAGATCCTGATCATCGATTCATTGAGGTGGCAATAGGGAGTAGAGGTTTCATGGAGATTGTGGTGGAGGGTGGAGGTGGCTGGTAGATGGTGCCTAAGAATGAGTGCTGATGTTAGTCCGATAAACGAGTGAGGACGTCAGTCTTTCACTCTTGCTCCATCCCAGACAACCTCCGTCCCACACCCCTTTGCACTTCGATGTTGATCACATAACATGCAACAACCACCTCCTCCTCAATCAATTTGGATTTTTTGTTCAGATAAAAATTCAAAACATCCCTCATCTAGATTGGGCTTGAAACCATGTGATTTCAGAAAGGATAAAATGCGTGAAATAATAACTTACTTTTATAAATTTCTTTATTATAGCATTCTATTTTCAATTTTTCTTATTATAGCAATGTATTTCAAAATATTTTTTATTAGGGTATCGCACTTTCAAAACTTTACCCGTTATAACATTGGGTAATATTTTTAATTAAATTTACCCATTATATCAAGTTTTTTTGACACCTCATCGTCTACATAGGCTGTCCACATGTAGGATAGTTTTGACATGACATTTCTTATTATAACATTGTACTTTGAAAATACTTTATTATAACACCACTAATTTCTATTACAACATGTAACTTTTAATTTTAATATTTTTATTATTTAAACATTGTAAATTTAATGAAATATTTTTACTAAAAAATATAATATTAAATTGTATTGGTGATGCTTGTATGTGTTAGTTATTTTGATCTGTTTACAGAGTTTTAAGAGAAAGTGCTTTTTTATTTAAAAAAATATAATATTTAATTTAACAAAAAATTTACATAATGGTAAAAAAGATTAAATTTCAAGTACTATTTGATATATTATTGTAGATATGTTAATGTTAAAAAAGTTATCGATTTGGGTGTCTTTTGCCTTCTATAATATATCAAAAAACAAAATTAAAAAAAAAACAATATTATAATCGCAAATAATATTTATTATAATTTTTAGTAAACATATTTGATTAATTTTACAATGTTTAAATGATAAAAATATTAAAACTAAATGTACAATGCTGTAATAGAAATTGATGATGTTATAATAAAATAATTTTGAAAATATAATGTTATAATAAGAAATATCATGTCAGCATTATTTTAGATGTGAACAGGCTATTTGGATGATGATACAATAGATAAATTTAATTTTAAAAGGTTACCCAATGCTATAACCGGTAAATTTTTGAATAAACGATGCCATAAAAAAAATATTTTGAAAAACATTGCAGTAATAAGAAAAACTAAAAGTATAATGCTATAATAAAATAATTTGTAAAAGTATCTTGCTATTTCGCGTATTTTGCCCTTTCAAAAAAAAGTTAGAGAGATGTTTTAGTATTAACATGTACCATAAAATAAAGTGATTATTTGTTAAACTGAAAACAGCATGTATGAAATTGAATCACATATTTATATCTCATCATAATCATATTGATTACACCAGAAAAATATTCGTACAATTTAGCAAGATACATGTTGATTTTAATATTTTATTTTATTATTTGTTTATGTCGATATAATACGGTTTTATGGTTTTTGAGAAAACAATAATGTTTTTATTTTTAAATAAAATATAAATTTGAAGATATCATAGAACTTTGAAAAACAAATATCGATATTAATATCAAATTAACTATTTAAAAATTCTGGTTTTTTGTATAATTTTTTTAATTTAATTTATATTTAATAATAAAGTAATTTATTTTTAATTTAATAATATAATTCTTTATAAAGATCATAATTAAGTATTCTGTTATGAGTGAATTATTATCTTAATTATATTTTAGAGTTTTTTATATTTAAAATGAGATGTTTATCTATAGTTAGTTACACGAATTCAAAATGAAACTTTAATAAGTTGTACCTATATACAATTTACTTGTAATCTTGAATTTTAAGTAATATGCATTAATTAACAGTACTTCATGCATAAAAAATGATTTTTAAGAGTTTTCATCAAATGCTTTATAATACAGTATAGATAAACGAGTACGCTCTTGAATATCTTAACCGTTACTGATGATGTATATATGATTTAAGCGAAAACAATTCAAATAATAAATTATGAGAAAATAAATATACAACTGGTTATGTTTTTGGTTGTATATACAATGACAAAATAAATAAATAAATAAATATCACTTCATCTATTTTATACAGCTCTTGTTGCGGACATTTAATACAAATTTAATGCAATCAGGTAAAGACGTATTGCCTCCATCGAAGGAAAAGCTTTACAACCAAAATCATTAATTATCAATTACGCTGAAATAGCCTTTGCGGTTTTAGCCTAAGGTTGGGGAAAGAGTTGTGATCTTTACGGGATGATCGGAACATCCGAGATTCAACTTCAAATATCATCCACCTGCCCGTTAGATATACGATTTACCTCCTTAATTAAAACGACTGTGGGATCGATACCTTGAAGGGGTTCTACACGACGATAGCATACCTTTTTAAAAAATTACGATGAGGCCAATTTTATTTAATTTCGTGACGGTATGAATTGTTTTGAAGCTTTGTAAGTAATTCCACATCGTATGTGGTGAAAAAGGTCTTAAATCATAGGTAGATATGAAAATTTGACCCATATGTAGGGACGGATTATAACCTAGAGACAAGAGAGAGATTTTAGGGAAGGTTCAAACGGGAACTTAATCAAACAAAAGAACATGAAAACGATCAAATCACATGCAAAATCACATGTGATTTTACAAGTTACATGTGATTTTACATGTGATTTTAGTGTAAAATTGTATTTGATTCGACCGTTTTCTTATTCTTTTATTTGGTTATGTTTATCGTAACCGTTTTGTTTCTCATATGAAACCAAACAAATTGTTGGTTCTCATATGAAACAATAACTATTTTTGTTACCCTGATTTCATATCAATGTTGTTTCACTTATGAAGCAACACGTTAACTTTTCAAACCACACAATTGGTTTTCATATTAAACAATAACAGTTTTTTTTTACTCTGTTTCATACTAGTGTTGTTTCACTTATGAAACAACGCATTAACTTTTTAAAAAATGATTCATAATTACGTTTCATATGTTAAACATAAAAAAAATAACTAATTTAACAACATCAATGTGCATATAAAAAAAGAGAGAACTAATTCTTCAATGTATGCATATTGTTTCATATGTGATACATAGTGTAACGCCCTAAAATCTACAAAAGAGCTACAAATTTCAAAAATTCGTAGCACATTAAATCAGCAATCCTTTTTAAATTCTTTTTTAATTTTTTTAATTTGAAAAATCACTGACATAATACGTTTTATTTTTAATTAAAATAAATTTCATCAATAATCTTTTTTAAATGTAAGTATTTTTTTGTGGTGTAAGTATTTTTTATTTTTTTTTGTAAATGTAAATACTTTTTTGGTATAGGTGTTTCATTTTATAGATGTAAGTACTTTTTTTATTCAAAAAATATTTAAGGAATTATTCGTTCAAAATATAAAAGTTGATTGTTTTTTTTCAAACTTTTTCTATTATTTTATCACATTAACTAGTTATATATAGGTCATAACAATATATATATATAATAGGTTTTCAAAAATTCAAGGAGTTATTAAGCTGGTTTTGAAATGTCCAATGATTTATTTGTTCCAAAAAAATTGTCCAACGACTTAATCATTTCAAACATTAAAGTTCATTGGATCTTTTATACTTCCCTTTTATTAAAAACTCAACAACTTTTGATAATTATCAATAAGAACATTTCAATACATTAAAGTATAGTTTTTGGCATGTACATCTTTTTCACAAAGCAACTTGATCTAACCTTGCTAGGTTAGTTTAAGTCTAGATTCCAAAATCCAAACTATAGCTTCCTTTGATGAAGGTTTGCGATCTATATGTAGAAACTTCCAAGAAACTTCCGATGTCAATCATCTAAACGAAACAAGGCACCAAAACCTACCATATGATGAGATCCACCACAAAACTGAAACAAGATCTCAAAATACTCATAAATATTACATCTTCAAGATCTTGAAATCAACCACCAAGAATCTTTAATATCCATGGCAAACCATCCATTTTGCTCCAAAACACATGTCAAAATGTCCCAAAAATGCGAAAATTACCAATAGAGAGGGAAGATGGTGGAAGAAATAGGTGAAAACTCCTAAAAATCGATGTTTGCAACAACAACGTTGTAGATGTAGAGGCATTGGTGATTTGTGAATAATGGTGTATGTAAAGGACGTGAAGATGGTGGATAGTGGTGGTTGTGGCTGCCAACAGTGGTGAAGGAGGTAGTAGTGGCCTATGTGGTTGATGTAGTGGTGGTGATACCAAATGGCGATGGTGGTCGGTGGTTGATGATGGTTGTGGAGGACATGAAGATGGTAAATAGTAGTGGTGGTGGTTGAAAGTGTAGGAGGAGGTAGTTTTAATTGATATGGTGGAGGTAATGATGAAGGTAATGATGAAGGTAATGGTGGTGGTGGGTAATGGTAGTGGTAGTCGATGGTGGTGATGGTGATTACAGTGGAGGTGGTAAAGGTTGAAGGTACTAGTGGTAGTGTTGATGAGCGGTGGTGGTCGATGACAGACGGTGGCCGTGAGGGGTGGTGGAGGAGGTTGTTGAAGTAGAGGATGAAATGGAGGTGACAAACAGAGGTAGTGGTGGTGGCAATGGACAGTGGTGGTCGATGGTGATGGAAGATGATGGTCCGTGGTTGTGGAGGTGGTGAAGGAGGATGTTATAGTGGAAGAGGATGTGGAGGTGGCCAACGGTGGTGGTGGTGGTGGCGATGGACGATGGTGGTCGATGACTGTCGGTGGATGTGGAGGTGGTGGAGGAGGTTGTTCTAATAGAGGATGAGTTGGAGGTGGCCAACGGTAGTAATGGTGGTGGCGATGGACGGTGGTGGTCGATGGTGGAGGTGGTGGAAGAGGTTGTTGTAGTGGAAGAGGTGGTGGAAGAAATTGTTGTAGTGGAAGAGGAAGTGGGGGTGACCGACAGTGGTTACCAGTGGCCGCTGGTGGTGGCGGAGGACGCGAATAGTGATGGTGACCATTAAAACAAGTACTATATTTAAGTTGTCTATCAAACGATGGTAGACTAGGAATATTTTAGTTTCTGTCTCATTCTTGTCTCATCTTGTTTCACCTATTTTGGTGGAACAAAAAAAGCCTTTTTGTCCCACACTATCCTACATTGTTCCAGTTCTTGTCCCTCTTCCATGTCTCGCCAAAAAAATGGGACAATGAGTTCTTAAATAACGTGAGACAATGAGTTTTTGCCCCGTCTTATCTTATCCCATGTACCAAACACAATCTAAAAGATGTTTCAGAGGCTTCTCGCGACCTAAGTCGTGGGCAGGTCACTTATGTTTATGTTATTTCCTTGATTGTTCCCCGAATGTTTTCTGACCGTTTTCGGCCCAAAGACTTGGAAAACATTTCATGCAGTTTCGGCCCACGAGAAGCTGCTTGGACTTAGGAAACTGAAAATCCCAAATCTAACATTTTTAGACCACAGAACCCAATGAGGTTAATGACTCGTTTTGACAGCTTAATATTTCTAATTTGGAAACTGAATAATTTGATGAACCCAGAAATTTATATTTTAATAATAAATACGAAATTACAGATGCTACACATAGGATAGGATATAAAATAAAATCCGAAAATAATAACATCAAATCAAACCTAAACCCACTAAGATATTGAAAAAGAAACTAGAGACCATTCAATATATGTTTTATCTTATCTCCAAAAATGTGGAAGTGATGGAGGCGATAGGTTAAATGTTGAAGATATGATCATGCATGCAAAGATTTGTAACCAAAGAAAGATGATCATAAAATTAATGATTAAAATTCAAATTATTTACATTTAAAAATGTCTTCCAAAATCATCATTTCCTTGATTTTTCATCATTTAAAGCTTAAATTTCCTGCCAATTCATTCTAATCGTGATAAAGAAAAAGACGTTATAGATGAGTTTGTACAGCTAGAAATGATTTGTCCTAATATATATACATATATATAGAGGGTTGGGTTCACGTGAGACCAGCCTGTTTTCGTGAGACCCGTGAGACCACATTTTTACACGTAAACTTCACAGCAAAAACACTGTGAAGGTTTAAAAAAAGTCGAACCTTCACAAGAAAAACACTGTGAAGGTTTTAAAAAGTCACCTTCACAACATTTTGCTGTGAAGTTTCAAGTGTAAAATGTTGGTCTCACGGGTCTCACGAAAACAGGCTGGTCTTACATGATCCCAAGTCTATATATATATAT
>NC_037528.1:47912198-47956151 GCF_001531365.2 Cynara cardunculus var. scolymus
CCATCTAGTTTGTATTGATTAATATATTATAGTATTTAATGATTTGTTATAAATATGTTATGAAACATTAAAATTTACTAATATATTATGAAATATCTTTTTCTATTATTTTATATTTTTCAACTACCTTATCACATGTCTTTTGTCAATTACAATTAATTTATCAGCTAGTTTGTCAAACGTAACCGAAATCCATTAGAAATTAATTGTGAGTATTTAAAAAGAAATTCTTAATTAGTTACTGAAGAATAATTGGAGAAATTTAAATAATTATTACTTTATTTAATTTCCCTTGTAAATCCGATCGATAATCTATTAAGTTTAAAAAAAGTTTAAACTCACCAAAGAAATTCAATTAATTTATTTTTCAACTATAATTTGTCGGGGAATTTTGTTAATTAATTGATCTTTTTATATGTAATTTCTTTTAAATAAGTGGTAGATCACCGATGGATTTTTTAAAAACTAATAAAATAATTAAATTACGTTGATGATATATTATAATTTAAAAATAAAAAAAAATTGATAAAATTTAGTATAGGATCACCAACGAATTGGTGATGTAAGTCGACAGATATGTCTAAATATCCAATTATCTATGATTCATCATTGATCCGCCAACGAATCAGTGGTAATGATATATTTGTTATCACATGTATGTGATCTTGAAATTTCTCCTACTTCTTGAAAATGGACCACCTTCTCATTTGTATGTATGTATATATGTATATGTATGTATGTATAGACTTGGAATCACGTGAGACAAACCTGTTTTCGTAAGACCTGTGAGACCACTTTTTTACACTTGAAACTTCATAGCAAAACGTTGTGAAGGTAACCTTAATAGTGTTTTTAAAGTGATGATTCAATTTTTTTACCTTCACGACGTTTTGCTGTGAATTTTCAAGTGTGAAAAAGTGGTCTCAAGAAACAAGCTAGTCTCACGTAAACTCAACCTTATATGTGTGTGTGTGTGTGTATATATATATATATATATATATGAGCATATTCAATGAGAACATCATATATTGTGATAAGTGTGAAAACTATTATAATAAGATATTGTTTCATATGGTTTCTTCCATCAAAGACTAAAATTTGATTTATTGATTAATTAATATATATTTGATTAACAATATGTTTGTTTCATATGTATTTGGTTCACAATATAAAAAAAAATTAGTTCTATTTTTATGTTCTACAAACACATAAAAAATATCCACATTGTTAAACAAATATATGTTAATTAATATATACTAAATCCAAGCCTTAAATGAAAAAAAAATCATGTAAAATAGCATATAACGCAATAATTCTCAACGTTGTCACAATTTTATGAGTTCTCAAATGAAGACTCATATATAAAAACGAGAATCAAATACAGATTACCAACCCCTGAAAATCGATATATATATAAAAAATTACATTTTTTTTTATCAAATGCTATGATTTAAGAGATTGTTTCATACCGTAAAAAATACACGTGAAACTTTTATTTAGTTCACACGGTGAAACAAAAAATATATGTAAAAACGTTTCAAATTGTGAAATAAATACATATGAAAACATCATATTATAAGACAAATACATGTGAAAAATAACTTTTAGATAGTTTCTTAATTATCGATTTATAACCTTTTTTATGGAACGGAAACGAGTACATAATTTCTATGCATTTTGTACCGTAAACAAGTGCAACTAGATAGAAGGCCCAAAGTACAAGTAGTTAATGTGAGATTAATTAGCGTGGTAGGAACAAGTCGACACATTCATCTCTTTATAATCGAGTCATTGTTTCCATTTCAAGTGCATAACATATATCTACCAAAAACCTATCTTTGGGTTAAAGCCAAAAGAATTATCTTCATTCATCATGTTCTCGATGCGTCTTTCAGTCGTTAAGGCCATTGTGTTTTCGTTATATGCTTCTATTAAGCTATGCAGCAGCGAAGAGACTGTAAGTCTGCCAAAAGATGTCTCGATACCAGCAGTCATAGCATTCGGAGACTCCTTCGTCGACACAGGGAATAATAACCATATCAAGACTTTGATCAAGGCTGATTTTCCTCCTTATGGAAAGGATTTTATGGGTGGAAAACCAACCGGAAGGTTCTCCAATGGGAAAGCAATAGCTGACATTTTAGGTACAGTTTCATTCAAATTGTCCGTACACATCACCTTTGTTCAAGTTTATCAGACAAACTTTAGGTCTTTTACTCAACAGAGATATAACTCAATGACCTTCAGATGTTTTGTCTACAGTGTTCAACTGTAAGATTCCAGAAAAATCTAGAAGAAATAATAAAAAATTAGGTTATAGAAGTCAATTTTCACATATGGTCGATATTTAACAAGATAATGCATATATAGCTGGAGTTGCCTCAAAGCATTTATTTTGCATTTATCATACTTAACTTCGACCCATGTTCACATTTATTATGGTTCATCTGAGGGCCGTCCCTAGAAGAGGATGGCACGGACACGAACAAACGTTCAGGACTCAAAAATATCAGGGGTCCAAATTTTCCCCTTAACATAAATATGTAGTCTAAATTCTTTTAATAGATTAAAGAAACCCAAAAAAATGTAACATATAATAATAGGCAAAAAAAATTTAGTAGATAATAAGGGTCCAAAAATATATCAACTAATTATATTAGAGAAGAAAATAAATAAAAAATAATTGGTCATTCATTATATGCTATTGTTTATTGTCTATATAATTTTCTTTTATCTCCAGCAAGGTCTAATAACATTGGCTATTGCTGTCTCTATATACTTGACTGTTTTCGTGTTTCAACAATTCAACGTTAAGATCTTGTTCTTGTTATTGCTATATATTTTTGTTGGATATTTTTATCTATTACTGCTTCTATTGACTATTGTTATTTGGTTATGTTCTTCTAATTGTTTTTGTTGACTATTGTTATTTATTTTTGCTTCTACAAAAAACATTTACTATTGTTTGACAATCAATTTATTGTTCTTATGATTTATGACGTGTTTCATAGTTTTGTAATTAATCAATAAAATTTCCCTACTAGATGTATTTAGTAATGTCTTTTATATATGTCATGTTCCATAAACTTTTAATCTTTACATCTTATTTTAGTTGAGCAAAAATAAGAAGGAAAAAAGAAATTTTTGACTTATGTATCGTTAATTGGAATTCCACCACACCACAAGATTCTATTTAAGTACTCAAACAACCATTTGTTGAACTTGTATATTATATGTTTAATTCATTATTTATTCTTATTACATCTCAGTGGATTATCTTTCCTTCCATATTCTTATTGATCCTCGTTTCTCTACCTATCTAAAAAACCTTGATATTCTTCTCTATTATTGATCTCTCATTAATCCTCACGATTACTTCATTCACACAATTTTTTTTTATCAAATGACATATATATTTCTTGTTATGAACTAAAAAAATTATTACTTTTTTATAAAAATTTATCAATCACAGTTTTTATACTCTTGGTTTCAAATTATCTAATAAGAAGTATGTAAATTTAAGTACTATGTTATATATCTATAATAAAGATAAATAAGATTTCTTTTCTCAGTAAATTATTAGCATTTCTTATACTCAATTTTATACAAAATGAAAAACATTTATTGAATTTTTTTTCATACATATCGAGGGTCACTACAAGAAAAGTGAACTTTGATGATGCGCCTTAGCGATAACATGTTTCCGCCACAAAAGTTATTGCGACGACATGTTATATACTCTTTCTAATGATAAATGGACTTTTAGCGACGACAAAAGTCGTTGCTAAAAGCCTTGTTTCTCGTAGTGGGTTCCGTTTTTACGTTCGCCCACGGCCTATAAAATGTCAGGAACGAGCCTGGACTTCATCTTTTTATTTATATATAATTTTTCATATCAAATATCACATTACATCCTAACGTTTTGAACACAAATCAAATAAAAAATACATCCCATGTCACTGTAACAAGCAAAGCATTTGGTAAGTAAACGATACAACATTTTATGGTATCTTCTTTGATTAAATAGTTTTTTCATGCTGAATTTCAACACTTCCTGTATATATATCTAACTCATCAAGAACATAGTGTGAAAGAAGTTCAAAATAAAAAGAAATCACAGAACTTATAAGCATTACATGCCAAAATCTTCGAAAAAAATGAACAACAAGACGTAAAGGATCAAGGGGAATGAGTCCTATAGCACATGCATACAGTACTTTCTAAGTTCTAATCATTTAGACTGACGAAGCAGCAATTGTTTGATGGCAAATTCTAAGCCAAGGCATTAGGAGTGAAGGAGTCTCTTCCAGCATATCTAGACCCTTCCGTACAAGCCAAAGATCTTCTATCAGGTGTTAGTTTTGCTTCTGGTGGCACTGGGTATGATCCATTAACACCCAAAATATCGGTATGTGTCAATATCCTGCTTTTAGTTGCTATTTCCTTCTTATCATTTTCATTATTAGATGAAACGGCTGCTATGTGTACCCGAGTATGCATTTATTTTGCCCATTTGTTTCTCATTTTTGCTGTACAACGATTAGTCTGTTATACCACTATCTGTTCAATTGGACAACTTCAAACAATACATTGGGGAGCTCAAGAGAAACATTGGAGAAGAAGCTGCACAGAATTTAATCACGAACAGTGTGTTTTTGGTAGTAGCAAGCACCAACGATTTGGTTTTAAACTACTTTGGGGTTCCCGTCAGAAGACTAGAATATGATGTCCCTGCTTATGCTAACAAGCTGGTAAAATTAGCCTCGAACTTTGTACAGGTATTGATTCGATCTCTCTAAGTTTTCTATGATGATATTAATTGTACCATATATACACATGCACACTTGATTTGCTTTAGAAAATAAATACTTGCAGGTTTGCAGGTGATTGCTGCAAACACTAAGTACAAAAATGGCTTTTTGTGACGGTTTTGAAAAAATATATTTGTAACGGTTTGATAGAAAACCGTTGCAAAAAGTGACAAAAAAGTTAAAGAATTGTTTTAGTAACATTTTTTTTTATAAAAAAGTGTTACTATTAACAAACACCTAGAAATATAAAGCAATGGTTTAGATAAAAACGTTAATAAAAGGTCCCCTAAAGTTTCAGTTTAGGACAGGTTTAAAAACCGTTGCTTTATGTTGTGACGGTTTTTAAAAAACCGTTGCCATGTAAGACCCTTTAGGTATGGTTTTTCTCTAAACCGTTGTTCTATGTCGTAACGGTTTTAAAAAACCGTTATTAAAACTAAAATAAATATGGCAACGTTTATTTGGAAACTGTTTCCAAAAGTTACCAAGTTATATAATGGTTTTGCAAAATTTGTGTCACCAAAAGGTATTGTATGGCAAGAGTTTTTTTTGAAAGATTTACGTTATCATGTGTCATGCTTTTGTAACGGTATTAAAACATTTGCATCACCATATCTCAAGCTACATTGACGTTTTTGAATGATTTACGTCGCCATATTTCATGCTATGGTGACGGTTTTGAAAAATAAACGTCACCGTACGTCATGCTATGGTGACAGTTTTGAAACATAAACGTTATGCAACGGTGACGGTTTGAAATAAAAAAAGTCACCCTATGTCATGTTGTAGTGATGTTTTCAAATAATAAACATCGATATATGTCATGCTAAGATGATGATTTTAAAGAATTAATGTCACTATATGTCATCTTATGGTGACAATTTTGAAAAATGAACATCATCCTATGTCATGCAACAATGACGCTTTTGAAATCTAAATGTTACTGTATATGTCATGTTACGGTAACGGTGTTGAATGATAAATGTCACAGTATGTAATGTTACAGTGACAATTTTGAATGATGAACGTCACCGTATGTACGTCATTTATAATGACGATTTTGATAAAGTTATGTCACCGTATTTCATGATACAGTCACCATATGTCATTTTATGGTGATGTTTCTGAATGATAAATGTCACTGTGTCACGCCAATATTACAGTTTGGAATAAGGAACGTCACCGTATGCCATATTTTGGTGACGGTTTTGAAAAATAAACGTCACCATACGTCCTACTATGGTAATGGTTCAAAATTATAAATGTCACTAGATGTAACAACTCGTCCCATATGAATAAAAGATGAAAATTGTTAGCTCCTTATAGTAACTTTTTTTATAAACAAATTTAATATTAATATAATAAAAAATGGGGTCACATCATATCGAAGGTCAAGGCAAGGTTTGAGTCCCATCAAGCCCCTGAATTTTCTTTTATTGTTTCTTGGTCCTTATCTTAATGTCAGATTTTTTTTTTCTTTTGCATTTAGACCCCTGTACGCACTGCATGATGCGTAAAGGGTAAATAATGGTTATTTTGTTAGAATATTCAATAATAGGGTTAAAAATGTAATTCTTTTATTATATATGGTTATTTTCGTCAGTTTCTCCTCAAAGTAGTGGGTTACCAATAACTTCCGTCATGGTTTTAAGTTGGATTCGAAATTATTGGGCCAATCCATTGCTTTGGGCTTTGGAGATGTTACAAATGGTATCATATCCGATCCTTGTACCATCAGAATGGTGGGGCAAACCTCATTGAGTATGATGAGTCCTCGAGAGGGGGTGTTTGTAATATCTTAGGCGAATCCCACATCGAACATGATGTTACAGTGACTATTTCAAGAAATAAACGTCACTATACGTCATGCTATGGTAACGGTTTTTACAAATAAACGACGTACATTGTATGTCTTGCTATGTTCACAATCTTTAAAAATAAACGTCACGATATGTCATGCTATGGTGATAGTTTTTGAATATAAATGTCAACATATGTCATGCTAAGATGACATATTTTAATAAATTAGCGTCACTGTATCTCATGCTACGGTGACGGTTTTAAAAATAAATGTCACAGTATGTTATGCTACGGTAACGGTTTTAGAAGAAGAAAACAATTTTTTTGTACATTTTATGTGACGGTTTTGGCCTATAGTAACGGTTTTTGATGTGATTTAATAACATTTTTTAAACGCAACCAAAAGTGTATCAAAAGTGACGGTAGCTACGGTGACGATTTTGTGTCCACAAAAACCGTTACCATATACCTACGGTGATGATTTCTAACCGTCACTTAAGACCATATTTACATGCTTCAATGGATATAATTAAGTTGTTTGAGAAAAGACTCAAAACACAATAAATTTTATACAAACATAAACTGCAAAGAGTCATCTTGATATGTTCTTAATATTTATTGAAGGAAATATACAATCTGGGAGCAAGAAAGATTGCTGTCTTTAGTGCACCCCCAGTTGGCTGTCTTCCTGCAGTGAGAACCTTAGCCGGAGGTGCACTTAGAAGGTGCAAAGATAAGGAAAATAAGGCAGCACAACTGTTCAATAGCATGCTAGAAAAACAGCTCCAAGTTCTTGCAAGCAGCCTTCCTGAGTCCAGGGTTGGCTTTATAGATTTCTACAATCCTTTGATAAGCATCATCGAGAACCCTAACCAATACGGTATTCACTACATTCAATATATGTTTTTTTATGAACAAAAGTTCGTAAATATATTCTGGAATCTTCGCTATATCAATATGCACACTCACATTACAATAAGCTTTTTCTTTTTCTTCGTTCTTGTTTTCCCTAGGGTTGGAAGTAATCGATAAAGGTTGTTGTGGAACCGGAGCGATAGAGGTAGCTGTTCTATGTAATAAACTCAGCCCAACATGCTACGACGATTCTAAATTCTTGTTCTGGGATAGTATCCACCTATCGGAGGAAGGAAGTAAAATCTTTGTAAATCATATTCTACCGGATGTGGTGAATAGTTTGTTCTAGATGTATCCAGATTTTACTGATGAGGGGAAATGGTATTGTGGAGATAATGAACCTTGTTTTATGAATAAAGGCAGGCAATTTCGTTCACTTTGGAATCTAATTACCGTAGCCTTCACCTTTCTTTTGGTCAGCCGATGTATTTTAGATCCGAATGTTCCTTTATGTTTCACGAATGTGCTCTTTCTTCTCAGTGAAATCTAGTTACTATTCCATATTCCCAGGAGGAAGCAGTATTGGGAAAAATGTGGTCGTTGAACATGGAAGGCCGGTTAGAGTTCGTTAAATGGAGGTGAGTTTTTAGTAGCTATAAATAGATCGTGCGAGCAGGGGAGAAGATCAATGAGAGTTCTTGATGCAACTTATAAAATTCAAGACTAAGATTAATCTTGTTGATTCTGCAAACCTGGAACGATACCAAACTTTAGGCTCAAATTGAATTTACAACGAACTCAAAATTTTCTTGGAAAATTGAACGAAAAGTCTCTGTATTTCAAATGTAATTAAGGTGGTTTTGCATCTCAAATTCCAACAGGATTTAGGGTATAAATAGACCAAATTAAACTTCATATTCTCGTTTTATATATAAAAGAAAAATGCATTGAAATAGATAAATACTTTGGTTTAACTCTTATACCGGAACCATCTTTTAAAACCTTATTTAACAACATATATGTTGAAAAATGTAAATTTTAGTACCCCATAATGCGGACATGACACTTACATCGCTACTACTAAATGAAAGACTTTTATCTAGCGACTTCTGAGAAATCCGTTGCTAAAGAGTGATTCGTTAGAAAACCATCACAAAAGTTGGGATCTATTGATTTTTTCTTGAAAAATATCGGATTCTACCAAACCATTGATATTTTCTGGGTGATCCATTGATAAAAGTCATTTGTATGCAGTGAGTGGACATGTAAAACTTAGACATCATTTTTTAACCCGCTACTCTTCCCGAAATACAAGTAATTAATGTGAAAATGGCTACCGGTAAAGCATGAAATAAACAAGTCCACAATTCATGTCTTTATAATCGAGCCACTATTCGCATTTCTAGTTCATAACAGATATTTCTAGACCCTATGGCACATGCATATAGCAGTTTAAAATTTTATCATTTAGACCGACAAAACAGCAATTGTTTGATGTCGAATTCTAAGCCAAGGCACTAGGAGTGAAGGAGTATCTTCCAGCATATCTAGACCCTTCCATAGAAGCCAAAGATTTCTATCAGGTGTAGTTTTGCTTCTGGTGGCACTGGGTATGATCCATTAACACCCATTATAGATCTGTATGTGTCCATGTCATGCTTTTCGTTCAACCTTTTCCTTCCTACCCTTTTCATTATTAGATCAAATGATACTATGCGTACGTGATCATCGTGCATTTGTTTTACTTATTTATTTTTTATTTTCGGCATACCACGATTGATCTGTTATGCCACTACAAGTGCAATTGGACAACTTCAAACAATATATATATATATATATATATATATATATATATTTATTGGGGAGCTTACAAGAAACTCTACTTTTACTGGCGGGTTTCAGAAATCCGTCGGGGAAAGTAACTTCTACCGACGCATTCAAACAAAATTGTCGGTAAGTTTAACTTTTTGCTGAATATAAAATGTTGTTGGCAAAAATAAACTTTAACGGGCGGAGTTTTTCTAAGGGGTGGTAAAAAAAATTTACCTATGAATTTCTCTAACCCGCCGGCAAATGTATTTTTAACTTTTTAATTATGACATTCTTACGGGCGAACATCACTAAGTTGCCGGGAAAAATATTTTAATCTTCATTAATAATTTTTTTACATACATTTTTGCCGACGGACGTCCCTTAGTCGCCGACAAAAATATATTAATTTCATTAATCTTTTGTTAACGTAAACTTTTGCGGGCCGAATTTCCTAAGTGACCGGTAAAAATATTTATTTTCTGGCTGACTTCCAAAATTCGTCAAAAAACGCATATTCAACTTAATTAATACAACACAATGGGACACAATAAGACTGAACTAGGACTGTATTTTGACGCATATTCAATTTTATTAATACACACAATAGGACACAAGAAGACTGAACTAGGACTGTAAACGAACCGAACGTTCAGTGAACTTTCCATAAACCGTTCGGCGGAAAGTTCGTTTATCTTCATTTGTTTAATAAATGAACGAACATGAACAAGTTTTTTTGTTTGTTTAGTTAAAAGAACGAATATAAACAAATGTCTCATTCGTTCATTTATGTTCTTGAACGTTTGTTTATCTTCGCTTACATTCATTATTTGAAGAAAATATATTAACAATTAAATAACACTAATAACAATAACAATAACTAATAATAATAAAAACAATAATAATATGTTAACATTTTTTGATTTTTTCTTTTTGAAAACTAATCCATCCCCCCTTCACTCATATAGATGCATATGCCTTTGTTTTCTTCGAAATATCCGATGTTAATATTGGTTCTTAACTGAAATGTATAGTGTTTTAAAAAATTATGGGGCACCTGTTAAAGTTTAGTGAGTGTATCTTTTATGTACCTAAAATTTTCAAAAGTCTCAGTTCTACATGTGGGTTTGCCTTTATTTGTTCGTTTATGTTTATTTATTGTTCATTTATCATTTAAGTAAATGAACACAAAAAAATTTGTTCATTTATTTTGTGTTCATTTGTTTGTTTTATTAAGTTAAATGAACGAACAAGAACAAGACCTTTTTTGTTCGTTCAGTTTGTTTACAGCCCTAAACTCAATACATATGACTTAATACAATCCGTTACCGGTTAACTATACAACCCAATCAGACTACTATGACACAATATTCAGTTGCGAACCCAGTAATTTCTTTATGCTAATGCACATATAAGATGGATCAAAGATCTGCAAAATCGGGCCTAGACCTAAGGAGAAATTCAACGTGTTTGACCTTGGGAGAAGTTAATTGTGTCGATTTGGGGAATTAAAAACATTTTTTCAAAATGTAATTGACCTTGATCCTTAAAATAAATACGTGTATACTTGAAGCTGAAATAGAGAACGATAAATTTTAAGATGAATCGACATTGGGAAATAAAATAAATCATGAAAAGAAAATGATAAATCAAAATGGGAGGAAAATTAACAAAAGTTTGCAGTATAATTCTCAATATATTGACAAGAATTGTTGCATATTTTCTACCTCAACACTAGTCAGTAAAATACTTGAGCACAACCCCGCGAAGCTTTTCAATGTATTCTGGTGCTGGTTTCCGCATGATGGAAAAAGACATATCGATACAGAAATGACTCGTAGTTTGCAAGTGAAAGTTAAAAGTTCATTTTTTTATGTATATTAGCTAATTCTACTTTTATTTTACGAGTATCACTTACTTCCATATGTGGCAGAAAACATAAAGAAAGGAAATGAAAGAATTAACACTATTAAAAAAGATTTTTAAAAACGCAAAACAACCCAACATTTCGTTGTAAATGATATATATTTAAATGGTATATTTATAAAAATGACATATTTCCTTTTCTTTTACTTCTTTCCTGTTCATGAAAAATTATTTACTTTCTTTTCATTTTCTTCCATTTCCATCCTTTCAAGAACACAAGTAAAAAAATTTGTTTCAATTTCCTTTGTTTTTCACCCTATAAAAAGGATGGAGGACCTTTGTAAACACCTTTTTATACGAGTAAAAATTAAGTTTGGGATACATTTTTACAAGGTTTTTGAAAAACCGTGTAAAAATGTATATTTTTTTACACGGTTATTTTAATAAACCATGTAAAGATGTTTCGAGATCTTTTGAAACGATTTTTCACAAATACTCGTGTAAAATGCTTACACATTTTTCCATAGTTCTGGAAACAACCATGTAAAAAGGTATTCAAACTTTTTATAGGGTTATGTAATAAAAAAAGACCATGTAAAAAAGTATTTAAAGAAACAGGGGTACATTTTTATATAGTGTTTCAAAACCGTGTAAAATAAAGTGTGTAAAAAAAGTCATTTCTGAAGTAGTGAAGGCGAAAGATTTCATGCTTGCAAGCGACTGAAAGTGGTTGTTATGGAAAGATTGGGGCTGATAATAAATCACTATCAATCACGACCTTGATCATAAATCACTGAACAAAGGCTGATATATATGAGATGACTATTTAAACTTAATTTTGATGTACAACTTTCGATTTGTCAGAGTTGAATGCTGACAAATTTCATGTCCCACTATTTAAACTCAATGTCCAAGAATCAAATGCATAGGAAATTTAGATTAAGACAATCAAAGGCTAACAATAACATGAATCGAAAGCAATCATCAAAGCATAAATAACAAGAAAACGTAAAAATGAACGTACAAGTACAATTCTTTTCACTGGTGTCGCGGTAAGCAAATAAGAGATCTCTAGAATGGCCCGTTGGCTTAAGTGCAAGGAGGAAGCGATCCCATTTCACTACTTGGGTCTCCCCTTTGGAGGTAACATGTCGTACTTGGCAAGTTGGCAGCCCGTCATTGAGAAGTTCAAGTCACGTCTCTCGGTCTGGAAAGCTAGGCCTTTGTCCATCGGTGGAAGGTTATGCCTTTGTAAATTTGTGTTGGGCAGTTTGGGTACTTACTACTTTTCGATGTTCAAAGCTCCTAAGAAGGTAATTAGTACTCTAGAAAATATAAAACGGCGTTTTTTCTGGGGCGGTACGGAGGATGGAAAAAAAATTAGTTGGGTGGTGTGGGATCGGGTTCTTAGCGATAAGAAGAGTGGCGGGTTGGGTATTGGGAGTTTACATGCCTTAAACCTTGCAATGCTTGCCAAATGGTGGTGGAGAGAGCGTACGGAAGATCAGGCAATCTGGAATGTGGTCGTGCGTCTCTGTAACTCGTCTCAATTCTTCTCTGGAGCGAGCAGAGGCAGAAGATCTATCTGGAGAAGTATCAAAAGTATTGAAAAAGACTTGGGGGACATCGGGATCAATATCGATAGTCATCTGATCGATGTGCCGGATAGAAATGGGTGGTCTTGGTTGCTGGAGGCTAACAATATATTCTCTGTTAGATCTTTGAGGAGATTGATTGACTGTGTTACGCTTCCTTCTGTGGAACAGGAAACAGATTGGCTTAAGTGGATCCCTAGCAAGGCTAATATTCACTTATGGAGAACGCTTAACAATCGGTTAGCGACCAGGGATAACCTCATGAAACGAGGAGTGGCATGCAACTCTGATGAGTGCCCGACGTGCTTGGTTACGGTGGAGAACTTGGACCATGTCTTCATGAATTGTTCCACGACTAAGGTTATTAATGCGCATATGGCTTCCTGGGTAAATTGGTGGCCGGAAAATGCGACTTCGGTTCGGGACATGTGGTCAGTGGTCTGCGCGATTGGAGATAGTGGCAGAAGAGAGGTGGGCAAGGTGATTATGACAGCTTGTTTCTGGACCGTCTGGACGCAAAGGAATCACAAGACGTTTAGGGGCAAGTGCAAGTCTGATAAGGATGTTTGTAGCGACATCCAATTCACTGCGTATGAGTGGATTAGATGTAGAGCGAAGATTAGCAAGTCTTTTAATTGGGAGAATTGAATTTGTAACCCGGTTGATGCTGTGTACTCTGTTTGTAACTAGCCCCTCGCTAGTCTTCTTCCTTTCTCAATAAATTGCCTTTTTGCCGTAAAAAAAACAAGTACAATTCTTTTAATTGATTGATTGCTCAACTACAAAAAGTCGAAGTTATACCCACATTAAAGAAGACAACTATTAATTGCATTAATTGTTCAAATTGAAAAGCGATCAAGTTTCATTCATACAAATATAGTTTTCAAATCTTCATAGAATGATTGCTTATTTTTTGAACTAAATTGAATAATTAATAGCCCAGGAATATGTGAACTTTTGACTTTTGGCTTTCTGATTATTATAATGGTTACAATAATGATTGTAGTTAATATATTTTGATTTGTGGAGATGGTTCCTGCGATTTGATATTTTTTTCAACTAGGGTTCTTATGCATGCACGGATTCATAAAAAGGCTCACGATGGTACGTGTCACCGTATTATCTTTCTTTTAAAAGGTTAAAATTACATTTACAAAAGATGTAACCGTATCGTTTTAGGTGTCACCGTATGATATTTAAAATTTTAAGAAGGTGCAAACCGTACTTTGTAATCAACCCAAAAAAACAACAAACAAAAAACAATTCTTGAAATCAACTAAAAAAACCGAAAAAATTCCTCGAAATCGATAAAAAAACTTTTCAAAATCAACCAAAATTTTAAAAATCTCTCTAAGCAGTGGAATTAGGCTAAAACCACATCGGACGATATTGAATGTTAGTAAAAACATGAAAACGCGTCAATAAAAACCTTGCTTTTGTAGTTATTTTTGTCTATATTATATGGTGTCACTGTATAAAATAAAATTTGGGTTCGTCCTTGTTCTTATGTATGTTTATTGTAGATTTCCTCTGGCTAACTCATTCGTTAACTACTTTAAAAGTAAGACCAATTATCAACCCTTGAATTAGATTTACAATCTGAACATTCATGATCACAAATTAAATTGCTACGAGACTTTTCAATAATTACAAAATTGTCACCGTGCAACTTTAGACAATTAGATCATTAGCTTATAAAGTTGATCAATGAACATAAGTTGGTCTTATGGGTCTCACAAAAAACAATTGGTTTCACGTGAATCCAACCCTATATATATATATATATATATATATATATATATATATATATATATATATATATATATATATATATCAATCCTGCAATGTACTTCCATTTTGACGTTTGGATACATTTTATTGTGTATATATTTTTATATTACAGTAATATTTATTAATTTTCTCATTAAGTTATTTGATAAAATTTTGTTTATAAAATATATTTTAAAATAATATAATGTTGCACTTTAAAGTGTTTATCAAAAAAGAATGCGAATATAGAGAGAGATCGTTTCAAATGCAATCCATCGCATTTGTACAACCAATACAACTCAATAAATTGAGATATTTATGGAAATAATGAGATTTCATTTATTATGATTTTAATATTTATGAAAGATGAATATGGTTCATTAATTATGATCAATACTTTATATTAGAAAACAATCAAAACTTTTATGAAATCACATATTAATCAAATTAAATGCACGGTTGAGATTGAGTTGTATTGGTTTTACAAATGTAAAGAGTTGCATAATAACCTGCCTCTCTCTCTCTCTATATATATATATATACATATATATAGGGTATATTTCAAATGCAATCGCGTCCATTTGTACAACCAATGCAACCCAATTAATTAATTGATATATTTATGAAAATTATGAGAGTTCATTTATTATGATTTGAATATTTATGGAAGATGACTAGAATTTATTAATTATGATCAATATTTTATATTATGAAACACCAAAACTTTTATGAAATCACATATTTATCAAATTAAATTAACTTTTGAGATTGAATTGTATTGGTTGTACAAATGTAAAGAGTTGCATAATAACTCAGCTCTCTCTCTCTCTCTCTCTATATATATATATATATATATATATATATATTAGTTAAAAATATTAATACTAAAATAAAATATAATTATATTAAAAAATATATATTCAATAATTAATGAGGGTTTGTGGGTTGGGTTGTTAAGAAAAAATAAGATGCATTTAAGAAAATCCATTGATTATTGTATGAATAGGGAAATGGTAAGCTTGACGTTTGGGCAACCATTAATATTCCATTAGAGATGTAGGTACTCTGCAAAGACTCGATTTTTATGTTTTTGGTGTAGTTTTTCAAATTCAGGTTTTAAAAACAAAAACTGAGGAACTTGTTTTTTGAAGTTAGATTGATCTAACAGAACATATGTGATAAGGTTGATCACACCTTGAAGTTTTTGTTTCTATTAGATTACTTTGAATTTTTTTAGTAATAATACTTTAATTTCGATCATGTTATCTCACTACTAGAAAACTGAGTCTGTTTTTAATTAACTTGTTTTTACCTTGTTATGGTCTGTTATGATTCGTTATGTCTCGTTATGTCGTGAAGGTTTGGTTTGCTTCCACGTTAACTCCTCTGACTCTACTCTAAAGCTAGGGTTCCATTATACATAAACGTGTTGACACAATATTACAACGCGTTATTTTCTAAGGTATGTGGTTTTTTAAATATACATACATATATATATATATATATATATATAACTTGATTGATAAATGATAACTATGTACGAGATCTAAGATTTAAATAAACATAAAAAAGACAACGTAACAACTAAAACCCTAAATAGGTAAATAATTACTCTCATTTCGTTACACAAAAAAGTCGAACACGATTTTTTTGAAAATTGATGAAAGTAGTGAGTTGAGATTCTAGAGATTTAGTCATGATTTTGCACTCTTGATATCAGTTTTAATAAGCTCTATATATATGGTATCAATTATTCTTTTTTTCTTTTTTAGTTTACTATTTTATATGAATTTAATTGTTCTATGTTATTATTCAAAATATTAGAAGGGATCCACACCCTTGAATGCATATTAGAATGATATACACCGAGATGCACCGGATCAATCTCGTATCAAGCGCGATTCATTAGTGGGTTTGAGATTAAAGGTCATCAATGATCCAGATCTTTTCTTACGATTCTCACCTTAGCTCTACTGCTCACCTGATCCTTAGTTTCAATATAAATAATTAATCGATCAATCATTAGTATATATGTATATATTGACAACATAAAGTAATGAGTATTTTCAAATACTGAAATTTGATTTAATTTCATCATTTCACATTGGTAAAAAGATGCAAAGGGAACGAGTATATGAAAGGAGGGACGGGTGTTTTTATGTTAACCGATGAGGCTAGCACATTTAGCCCATCTTGTTTTTGCAAAGAATAGTTTCATCATCTCACTGGTTGACTCATTAATAATAAGGTGATATTGCTAGGTATTTTATAATATAAAGTTGAAATAAACATTTAAAATTATACGTGAACAATCTATTGTTGGGTTTTTACCATAGGAATTGATCCCACATAGGAAAAAGTGAATGATTTATAAGGCCAAGATCATAAGGCTTATCAAAATGAACTACAGCCCTTGGATTGGGCTTTAGCCTGTCATATATATATTGATGGTCAAAGATAAGGCCTTGGATGTTGAAATGTTGTGAGCATGGAAATCCTTCATTGGTGAGAAGATGAAAATTTTATGAAGTATGTGGATGTGCATATATATTAACAAGAGAAGGTCCGGACTATTTGTAGCTGACCATTTTTTTGGAAAAAAAGATTCAAACTCTTCATGACAACAATAGTGATATGGTTGTGCGACATATTGTAGTCTAAATAATCATTATTTTTAATCATAGGTAATTAGGTGACATCATGAAAATGAAATATCTTCGTAAATCTTGAAATATTGTAAGTTTGGTATCCCACATTTGGTCAGTAGATGAAAAATGGTGTGAAAGATATTCGTATAAAAGATGTCTTTTGGTGACAACTTATAAGGCTCACCAATTTTATCCGACCATTTTTTGAAAAAAAATCTGCATACTCTTTGTAACAACAATTAACACTTCGAGTATGTATAGGTAAATAATTTTGAGTTCTAAATTGCATAACAAAATTATTTACCTGTACATATTAACACTTCGTAGCAACAAATGATTATCAATGTATGCAAATTAACCAATTATGAAAATACATTCGTTGTTTATATTGTATTTCTTCATTGTTAACTGATGAATTACGTTTTTTTTTAACTTGGTAGAGTGCTTGATTCTATAGCCATGAAGAGTTTAGTATTGGATTATAACCTAGATAGATATCGAGGGGAATGTTTAATGAGAGAGTAATCAAATAAAAGAACACGAAAATGGTCGTATCATGTGTAAAATCACATGTGATTTTACACATGTGTTCAGTGTAAAATTGCATGTGGTTCGACTATTTTCTTATTCTTTTATTTAGTTTTTGTTCATCATAACCGTTTTGTTTCTCATATGAAACCAAATCAATTATTGATTCTCATGTGAAACAATAAAGTTTTTTGTTACCCTAGTTTCATACCAGTGTTGTTTCATTTATGAAACAACACATTAGCTTTTAATATGTGACCATTTTGTTTCTCATATGAAATCAAATCAACGATTGGTTCTCATATGAAACAATAACAGTTTTTGTTGCTTTGTTTTATACCAGTGTTAAGTGAAACAACACATTAAGTTTTTTTAAACGATTCATAATAATGTTTCATATGTGAAACATCAAAAGTAAGTAATTAAACAAAAATAATGTACATATAGAAAGAGATAACTAATGCTTCAACTTGCACGTATTGTTTCATATGTGAAACATAGTGTAGCACCCTAAAATCTAAAAAAGGCAACGAATTTAACATTTTTATAACACGTCAAAATAAAGGATAAATATTTGTCTATAGCTCAACACTTGATTACCTTAAATGACGAATCTAAATTTAACATCAATAAATGATAAACCAAACGTTACATAAAGTTTAGGTTATGAACGCGTGTTACTAAAACCCAATAATAGTCGTTATCTCTAAAATACATAAAACATCCTCGAATAGTTAAATCATTTTTGTGCCTCTAACTAACACTCAACCTCTTCATAGTGTCGCTAATACCATTCCCAACAAGGATATGACGCACATGTCAACAAGAAAAAAATGTTAGGCTTGACGCTTATGAATTCAAGCAATTTTCATCATAAATATAAAATGGTAAAACTAAAAGACTGCTTATTTAGACCACCATTTCCAAAATTAAACGTCTTTACTATAAAAACAACACCTTTCTAAAACCCGTCATTTTCATGATAAAACTCAATAATCAGAATACCTATTTAAAAAGAAATTCTAATAAACCACTGACGAATAATCGATGAGATTTAAAAAATTATTAATTAATTTAATTTCCTCATAAATCTAGTTGATAATCTATTTAAGTTTTAAAAAAAAAATTCACCAACGAAATTTAATTTAATTAATTAATTAGATTTCAACTGTAATCTTGATGAATTTCATTAAATAATCAATCTTCTTATATTTTAAAAAAAAAATCAAGGACAAATGATAAACAGATTTTTTAAAAACTAATAAAATAGGTAAACTACGTTGATGATAGATTATAATCAAAAAACATTAAGGTGGCGTTTGTTTTTTAAGAGGTGCTGAAGTCTGAAGTCTGAATTCACTTCTGAATTTTAAGAGGTGGTGCTGAAGTCTGAAACCTGAATCAGTCAGACTGTTTGTTTTTACGTCTGAAATCTGAAATCTGAATCAGTCAGACTGTTTGTTTTTGTAAACTGACAAACTTCTGAAGTCTGAAATCTGAATCAATTCATTTCAATTAAACTTAACTGAAATATCCAATCATTTAAACCATTTGTAAACTGCCATATAATTAAACCATTGTTTTTGCCGCACCAATGATGTAGGAACTATGATCTCTTCTACTATACTTGACAAATATAAACGTGATATGTAATTGTGTAATCATAAACTATTACCCAATCAGTTATACAGTTGATCAATCACAGGTAATAACAATCTTTAGCTCATCATCTCTAAGCCCAAAAGCAGCCCAAGGCTGCTGTAAGCCCAGACCAGCAGCAATGAGAAGAAGGAAAAACCAGCCCAAGTTGCTGCCCAGTCCTGAAATCGGCAGCGAGAGAGAGAGAGAGACGTGTGCAGCGAGAGTTCGGGAGAAGGAGCAGCAGATCGGGAGATCGTGGGTGAGTTCGAGGAAGATCGTGGGCAAAGATGGGAGCAATTAAAGAGGACAGCAGCAAGCTGTCGAAGAGGGAGAGGCTGGTCGCGTGGAAGGAGAAAAGAAGGAGAGGGCGGTCGCGAGAGAAATCAAGCAGCCGACTGTCGTTTGAGAGAAAAACCGAGGACGAGGGCTGTCGATAGAGGCGAGAGGGAACATCGAAAGTGGACAGCAAAAGGGGCTGTCATCAAGCAGCCGAGAGGAAGAAATCGAGTAGCAGGGGGCTGTCGATTGGAAGCAGCAGAAGAGGGAAGGAAGCAGCAGCCGAGAAGGAGAAGAAGTCGATTGGAGAGTCGATTAACAAACAGAAGGGGAATGATTCCAGCAACAGCGATGGAGAAATCGGGGCTTGAGAGTGCAGGCGGCGATGGAGAGGTTAGAGCGACGAGGAAGGGGAATCAAATTAAGAGGTTTTCAGAGTTAAATTTACATCTAACCGATTCAGACAAAATGAGACATTTTCAGCACTTAATTTATAAAAAAAAACAAACGCACTTAATTTCTCTAGGTCTGAATCGGTCAGACTTAAGAGGCAATTAAGTGATTTTTTAGAAAAACAAACAGGGCCTAAATTCAGTATCGGATCACCAATGAATTTGTCTAAAAATCCAATGATCTCTATCCGTCAATGAATCATTGGGGGATATATCCAGCTCAAAGAAGCCTGTAGGATAATCACCATACATCTTGTAGAATAATGATAATGGCTGATCAGAAAACTCAATTCTGTAGTGTACATAATTATAACTCCAATAGATATCTGGTTGAGCATAGCTTGAGAATCAAATCTCTATAATTTCTTAATCTAAAGGATATTGTTTCCTTTTCTTGTTGTTTCCATAACACTTCTCCTTGTGTGCATGTGTGTGTTTCTCATATATATAATGATAGTTATTTGAGCTCTTTTAGTGTTTGATCCCTTAGTTTTGTACGATTACAAGCATGTTGTATTTATTTGATTACTTCATGTATGCTAGTGCAATAGAAAGAAATCCAGATGATTATGAGGCTTTTTATAATTGGAGACTGTTCTTCAAGTCTGTTTCTGTTTACTTCCATTGAATGACCCCCTATATATATTAATTAAAATATTGAGTGGTTGAGATTGAATCTCACAGTTATCACAAACAAAGGAGTTCTCAATTGAATGAACCCCTATGTGTGTGTGTGTCTATATATGCACGGACATATATACGAATGAGAACCTCCTATATTGTAATAAGTGTGAAAACTATTACCATAAAATATTGTTTCACATTATTTTTTTCATCAAAGGCTAAGATTTAATATATTGATTAATCAACATATATTTAATTCACAATGTGTTTGTTTCATATGTATTTAGTTCATAATATGAAACTTTTTAGTTCTACTTTTTGTTTCATAAACACATAAAAGAGGTCCACGTTGAGAAGTATATATATGAAATAAACACATTGTGAAACAAAAATATATATATATATATATATATACATACATACATATATATATATATATATATATATGGTAATAAATATACTAAATTCAAGCCCTAGATGGAAAAGAACATCTAAAATAGCACATAATGCACTGACTCTTAAGGTTGTCACAATTTTATGGGTTCTCAAATAAAATCTATATATAAATCGAGGATTAGAAAAAAGTCACGAACCCGTGAGAATCGATATAAAATTATTATTTTACTGGTTAATGAGGTTACCATCCCCATTGGGATGGTATATTGCTTTAGACCAAATTCTTTGAGAACCACTATATACCATCAATTATATCCTATTTTGCTTTCTTCAATAAAGAGAATCTGTTTTTGACCCTGTTGATATATTAAATATTAATGTAATTTGTCAGTTTTTACAGTGTTTGATAAAATTGATTCTGATTTTTGGACATTACAAATAATTAGACAGAGAGAGGTAGGCAAAAGAATTGTCATAAGAAAACTGGTTTTCTTAGTGGATTATGATTATTGAATTATCTTATTATCTTTCATTTTAGTGGATTACGATCCTTGCAGTTGTGATAATTGATTTTAAAATCACATTTAACATCTGAATTTAAAGGGCTATTTGATAAGGGCTTAATGGTTGTATGGTTTAGTAGGTGAGCTAAACAGGGTTCTTCAGTAGGTGAGCTAAGGGCTTAATCCTTGTCATCTAAAGAAAATAATATGAATGAGTAAAAAGAAATTTTGGTGAATTATGGTGGTTAGTATGATTGTTATAGATTTTATGGTCATTTTTCGAAGGGGGTTTCTACTGCATTCGAGTTTGAGAGCATACTGGTTGTTTTAATTTCTTTCAACCTCTAAAATCTGCTTATTTGGGTATGAAATTAAATAAAGATGTGGTTTGGTGGTTAGTTGAAATGGGTGATTTTCAAATATACTGTAAAATGAAGTATTTGTAACAATTAGTTCATACGTAGGCAATGGTATACTTCTATTAACATTAAAGGTTAGGCGAAAGACATGTGATGGTAATTTGTAACGATCATTTTGTTTTCTTCACGTTAGGAAAAGACATTATAAGCAAGCAATGTTGGTTATTCTCTTCTCTCGATGTGGCACAGATAACAGTATAACAAAAATGAATATTGTTCGAGAAAAAAAGTTCTATTCGCTTTCGACTACTTCAATAATCACTCTAGTCTAAGGGGCCGTTTACTAAATACTTATCCAGTAAGTGTGGATCGGGTAACTTTCCTCACCTGATGCACATGGCAAGGGCTAAAAATCTTACCCGGTAAGAGTGATGATAGGGATAGAGAGCCTTACCCTGTAAGTGATGGTAAGGACTCTTACCCGGTTAAGCGTTTACCGGGTAAATTGTTGCTTACAATACCATTTTAATATAATACAATCTTATCTGGTAAAATAGATTATAGTATTGACTCCTACCGATAAGCGCTTACCGGGTAAGTATTTGGGTAAACGGTCCCTAAGTATTTCTATATTTTTAATCATTGTACCTTGTGCATATATAGTTGTACTTTTCATAATTGGATGTTTGTTGTTACTCATGTTTTCTTTGAACATTGGTACACTTCCAAGTCTTGCTTTTCACTTTATAAAAAGGTCATGAGGCATCATAATTTAAAGTCATCAAGTCATGGAGCTTTTTAACGACAAGGATGATATCTGACTGGTTTGAGCTTGAGCTCCAAAGGTTAAAAATGTCTGGAGGTTACAGGTTCAGATCCAAGAAGGAATAAAAATCCTTTTGTGGCCACAGAGGTTCAAATGCGGTGACTATGAGCTACCCAGAAAATGATGGTCGTCCTGGGATTAGTCGGCTCGTATAGCGGATTGGATATTCAGGTTAATAAAAAAAAGTTTTGGAGCTTTAAAACGGTAATTTTACTGAGGGCATATAATGCATTGAAATATAACAAACCTTGTTTTTTATCTATATTATGTATAACGGTGAATTAAAAAATTGTCGATTAATCTTGCAATTTTTCTAAATTTTATATTGCGGGATAATCATTTGTTAAAGTTCGTTATATTAAGTGATGAGGGGTGGATTCAAATGAAAAAGACTAAATATAGTGAGAGTAAAGAATGAAAAATACATATGTGAATTATTGAAAATTCTAAAGGAAAAATAATTATATTTGAAATTGCATATGTGAACCGACGTTACAATGTGTTTGTTTCATATGTATTTGGTTCATAATATGAAAGTTTTTAGTTCTACTTTTTGTTTCATAAACACATAAAAGAGGTCCACGTTGAGAAACATATATATGAAATAAACACATTGTAAAACAAATATATATATATATATATATAGTAATAAATATACTAAATTCAAGCCCTAGATGGAAAAGAACATCTAAAATAGCACATAATGCACTGATTCTCAAAGTTGTCACAATTTTATGTGTTCTCAAATGAAGTCCATACATAAACCGAGGATTAGAAAAAAGTCACGAACCCGTGAGAATCGATATAAAATTATTATTTTACTGGTTTTTTTCCATCAAATGTTATGATTTAAAATATTAATTCATACATGTTTGTGTTTAGATTGTGAAGAAATACATGTGAAACTCTTATTTGGTTCATACAGTGAAACAAAAAATCTATGAAAAAAAGTTTCATATTGTGAAAATACCACGTTATGAAATAAATATATGTGAAAAAATACTTTAAAACTCGGTTTTTAATGAAAAAAGTCATGTAAACAATAACTTCAGATAGGTTCTCAGGGCAACAAGTATATACTTCAATGAATTTTGAATTTTGTACCGTAAACAAGTCAAATCTCTCTGGCTGAACACAAAGACATTAACACAAAGACATTAAGGCAAAGACATTATCACCTGCATAGTTAATGTCGAATTAATTTAGCGTGGAAGGAACAAGCCCACATTCATCTCTTTATAATCGAGACATTGTTTCCCTTTCTAGTGCATAACATATCTTTCGGTAAACTGGTTCACGATGCGTCTTTCAGTTGTTAAGGCCATTGTTTTTTCTATATATGCTTTGATTAAGTTATGCAGCAGCGAAGAAACCGTAAATCTGCCAAAAGATGTTTCTGTATCAGCAGTCATAGCATTCGGAGACTCCTTTGTCGATACAGGGAATAATAATCATATCACGACTTTGGTCAAGGCTGATTTTCCTCCTTACGGAAAGGATTTTATGGGCGGAAAACCAACCGGGAGGTTCTCCAACGGGAGATTAATAGCTGACATTTTGGGTACAATTTTTTTATACCTTTGTGCCAACTATTCAAATAGAAAATACATGCCATGTCACACTAACAAGCAAACATTTGGTAAACACTGATGCAACGTTTTACAGTATCATCTTCGATCTTAAATAGTTGTTTCATGCTAAATTTGAGCACTTCCTGTGTGTCTAACTCACCAAGAACTTAGTATGGAAGAAGATCAAAATAAAAAGAAATCGCAGAACTTATAAGCATTTCGTGCCACAATCTTCGAAAAAGAAGCAAGACGTATGTAAAGGATTAAGAGGATTGAGTTCTATAGCACATGCATATAGTAGTTTCTAAATTCTAATCATTTATTTTAGACTGACAAAGCAGCAATTGTTTGATGTCAAATTCTAAGCTGAGGCACTAGGAGTGAAGGGGAATCTTCCAGCATATCTAGACCCTTCTCTACAAACCAAAGATCTTCTATCAGGTGTTAGTTTTGCTTCTGCTGGCACTGGATATGATCCATTAACACCCAAAATATCGGTAGGTGTCAATATCCTGCTTTTAGTTGAACTCTTTCCTTCCTGCCATTTCATTATTAGATGAAATTTCATGGCTGCTATGTTTATGTGACTGCATATTTTTTGCTTCTTATATTTGCGGTACAACGATTAGTCTGTTATACCACTATCTGTTCAATTGGACAACTTCAAACAATACATTGGGGAGCTCAAGAGAAACATTGGAGAAGAAGCTGCCCAGAATTTGACCACCAACAGTGTGTTTTTGTTAGTTGCAAGCACCAACGATTTGGTTTTAAACTACTTTGGGGTTCCGGTCAGAAGGCTACAATATGATATCCCTGCTTATGCAAACATGCTGGTAAAATTAGCCTTGGACTTTGTACAGGTATTGAATCGATCTCTCTTAGTTCTCTATGATCAGTAATCGTATCATATTTACACATTCAGGTTAGATTTTCTTTCCAAGATAGAAAAGACTCCAAACACAATTAATTTTATACAGACATAAACTGCAAAGAGTCATCTTGAATGAGATTACTTACAAATGATCTCAATATTTGTTGAAGGAATTATACAAACTGGGAGCAAGAAAGATCGCTGTCTTTAGCGCTCCCCCAGTCGGCTGTCTTCCTGCAGTGAGAACCTTAGGTGGAGGTCTACTTAGAGGGTGCAAAGATAAGGAAAATGAGGCAGCACAACTGTTCAATAGCATGCTAGAAAAACAGCTCCAAGTTCTTGCAAGCACTCTTCCTGAGTCCAGGGTTGGCTTTGTAGATTTCTACAATCCTCTGATAAGCATCATTGAAAACCCTAGCCGATATGGTATTCACTATATTCATTATATATTTTTTATGAACAAAAGTTTGTAAATATTATTGATGATGCTTCAGAGTTTATAGCTATGAAGTTCCCTCAAAATCATATTATCTTAGTGTTTAGTTAGGTTTTATAAAGAGTTTATAATGACCTCTTTAACAAGATCCTTTGGATAATCTCAATCATGGGTTCTGTGGTTCTCATTTTTTCAAAGTTCTCTCTGAATCTTTTCCATGTATACATACACACACACATATATATAGGGTCAAGTTTAGGGAAAACCGCAAAAAAGTAAAAAACTGAGGAACATCCCTAGTAACCGTTTTATCTCCAGAGTATGCACTTGTGCATACAAGTAACTTGTAACATGCACATGTACACGTGCATGAAAACCAAAAAACAACTTCAGTTACTTGTATACACATGTACATGTCCAGAGTGTTTCTTAGTTTTTATTTTCTTTGGGCGGCTTTCTCCTGAACCTCCCTATATATATATATTCTGGAAATATCGGTATACTAATTTTGCACATTCACATTTCAATAAGCTTTTTCTTTTCCTTCTTTCTTGTTTTCCACAGGCTTGGAAGTTACAGATAGAGGTTGTTGTGGAACCGGAGCCATAGAGGTGAGTTTCCTATGTAACAAACTCACCCCAACGTGCTATAACGACTCTAAATTCTTGTTCTGGGATAGTATCCACCTATCAGAGGAAGGAAGTAAAATCTTCGTAAATCTTATTCTACCAGATGTGGTGAATAGTTTGTTCTAGAGATATATCCAGATATTTCGTTTCGCTGATGTGAGGAAATGTTAATGTGGATATAATGCACCTTGTTTTATGAATAAAGAAAGGCAATTTCGTTTACTTTGGAATCTAATCACCTTAACCCTTCTATTGGTCAACCAATGTATTTTAGATCCGAATGTTTCTTTACGTTTGGATTTGCATCTTGGTTTCACGATCTGCTACGTGAAATCTAGTTGCTATTCCAAAGATTTCTTTGTTCGGCACCAATATGTTTCACGTATACCAAGAGGAAGAAGAATTGGGAAACATATGGTCTTTGTACTTGGCAGGTCGGTTTAGAGTTCGCTAGATGGAGGTGAGTATTGAGTAGCTATAAATAGATAGTGCAAGCTGGGGAGAAGATAGTGTGCATTTATTTTACTTATTTCGTTTTTACTTTCGGCATACAACGATTAGTCTGTTACACCACTATCAGTGCAATTAGACAACTTCAAACAATACATTGTGGAGCTCAAGCGGAACATCGGTGAAGAAGCTGCCCAGAATTTAGTCACCAACAGTGTGTTTTTCGTAGCAGCGGTCACCAACGATCTGGTTGTAAACTACTTTACCGTTCCCACCAGAAGAATACAATAGGATGTCTCAGCTTATGATAACATGCTCGTAAAATTAGCCTTGTATGCTCACATGATTACGTCTAACCATCTCTCACTCGAGCCATATGCATGTCGATCGCGGCCAATTGTAGATCCTTATATGATGTGAATAACTGTATGATCTATAGATATACGTTGTTATGACTGAGGGTATCTCCAAACAATCTTGTCGAATTAATTAATCACGCGAATATACAACCAAAACGACTTTCACGTTCTATATTGTAACCAAGTCCTGTCATAAGGTATACCAACATAACTAAAACTGATGTGCAGGGACGGACCCAGAATTTTTTTCAAACGATGGCATCATTTGACTATAAGAAAAAAAAAAAAAAGGAAACTAATTTCAAACGGTGACACCATTGGACTAAAAAAATGACATTAACAGGATTCGAATTTGAGTTTGTGGTGGAATAAAAGCTTTGTAAATCAACTCTACTAAATAAAACTTGTTCTCATTATAGTTTCAGAATACATACGGTGACACACAATAAATTAATACGGTTGCATCTTTCACGAACCTAAATTTTTTTACCCTTCGACGGAGGAATAATACGGTGGCACGTGCTACTGTGTGCACCGCTATAGGTCCGTCCATGCTAATGTGTAACATGAAATTTTCATGCAATATGATCTTAGACCATCTCCAACCCAACACTAAAACACAAAAAGGTAGCATTCTAATGACCGTCCTATTTGCAAATTGTTTGAGCATTAAATTGAAGAAGACATAAGAGTTAGTTGCATTAAATTGTTAAAATTGACAAAGGATCAAATTAATTTCATTCATACAAATATGTTTTTTTTATTAACCTGGATATCCAACCCGCTATGCAAGCCGACTATTCCAGGGCAATCACCTGTTTTGCAGATAGCCCGAAGTCACCGCATTTGAACCTCTGTGGCCGCGAAGGGATTTTTATTCCTCCTTGGATTTGAACATGAGACCTTCTGATACTTTTAACCTTTGGAGTCAAGCTTAAACCAATCAGGCACCACCCTTATGGTTACAAATATGCTTTTCAAATCTTCATTGCATATTTTTCATAACTAAATTGATCATTGCATGACTAGAGAAACCCTAATCTTGAAGTTTAGGCAACCATTAATTCTTTAGCAACATGTTACTTTTAATTAAAATCGGGAGATTAAACTCTTGTATTAATGATTCACGAAAGATTTTGGCTCGTAATTTTTAACATTGAGAAGACTTTATTGATATTAGTTAGTGCATTTAGACCTGCGGACAAGACTAGACCTGATAAATTAACACCGCTACATGACATCATGATCAACTTGGATTAGGTCGGACCACCATTAATGTCATTTTTTTAAACAACAAGAATGCAAATCACCAAAACGAGCTAGGAGTAAAAGAAAGACATCAAACAAACAGCTAAAGGATTACAACGTCAACTCTCGCAAATAATCGCCTCCCCTTTGTAATTCTACTTATAACCCACATGAAAGAATTCGAATCACCTTCGACACAATAATGTCGAAAGGTGTCTCCATGTTGCTGAAGGTCAACGAGTTGCGAGATTGTATTATATAATTCATAAATATATCAGTTATATGCAAGTTTATATGAAAGTGATTCTTTGTTTATATATCTCACAACTATTTTAAAGATTGATAAAGCTTTTAGTTATATATGCAACTAAAAAATGGGAAATTGCATGAAAAAATAACGTACTTTAACTTGATTCCGATTTAAGGTAACGTACTTTCAAAACTTTCATACGTTACTTTTCATGCAATTTTCCTATTAAAAAACCATATAAGTTTGAAAACTCCACTTTACCGATTCATCAACACACACATAATCTAAGAAGCGTAAGTAGGAATCTCCATATACTTAGATCCACATTGGGATGAGATGCACCGAGGGATGTGAACTTTTATAACATTTATCATGAATGTCTTGTCTATATTCATCATGAATACGGAAACGTGGCACACTACTCGTGGTTCCCTGTTCTCAATGAAAATGAGATTTCTAATGGGGAGAGAGAGAGGGGGGGAGTTTATTTGTAAACCAAATTTTCTGTGAACACGAGTACTAATCATCGGTCCTCCATTTTATTTGATCCATCAACTCACATTAAATAGAGTTTTTAATTAAAATTATTAATTAAGGTGATTAGGAAAAAAGAAAATTAGATGAAAATTTCTTATTTTCGATATGACATTCATCTCGATAAAGTTTTAATTTTTGTTCTAACCGTTTTTTACGTGAAATGGTATATATGTGTTATATTTATTATAAATATTTATGTACGTTTAAATGTGTACAACAGCTCGACACAGTAAGTCTGTAATGTGACGTCATCATTTTATGTCTAATAACTTCTGATTATTTGGGATTAAATACTAACAAATTAATCTAATGTCGAACAATAATTATCAAACGAGATGCAACATCCAGCAATCAAATGCAAATGCAGAAGAAATTAAGATGTAACTAAAAACCAAGACTATCATTGACGAACATATTAACGACTATTATTTTCGTTGGCTATTAAAGTATTACTGATGGTACGATCCGTCGCTAAACCACGATAATACTATATCTACAAGACACAAACGAATTACCGATGGCATTCCAATTTCCAAGGAGTCTTATTTCATATGGATTACTAACGATCTTTCCATCACAAAATTTGATGTCCAACTACTTACTGGATGTCTCGACAAGGATTACTGGCAACGTATCGACGGTTTTCCGAAAACCAACTTCCTATAATATTTTATTAAACTTTAAACTTCACAGCAAAACGCTGTGAAGGTAAAAAGAAGCCGAAACCTTCACATATATAAAATTCTAAGCCGAGGGGTACTAGGAGTGAAGGAGTATCTTCCCTACAAGCCAAAGATCTTCTATCCAGGTGTTAGTTTTGCTTCTGGTGGCACTGGGTATGATCCATTAACACCCAAACTATCGGTATGTGTCCATATCTTACTTTTAGTTGAACTCTTTCCTTCCTGCCATTCCTTTATTTTCTTATTAGATAGCCGACTTTAGCGCACCCCCAATTGGCTGTAATCCGGTGGTGAGAATGTTAAGCGGAGGTGCATTTAGAAGGTGCCAAGACAAGGAAAATAACGCAACACAATTGTTCAACAACATGGTATCAAGGTATACTTTGAGCCGGTGAGTCGAGAGTATAAACACATATTAAAAAATAATGAGAAACTACATACGGAAATGTAATGGGTGCAATACAACGATTCATACCCGGTACTATTATTACCAGTACTACACTAGAATAAGTCAATAAAGAGTTTTCATAAGCAATCCTAAACACCCTCTAATATCTACATTGTATTGTTTTCTTAACTTTTAAAAGAACATTAGTAAAAAGACTAGTATGCACTAGTATGCCCCTAACTTAATGGAGTTCATGTTAACAGAGTTAGCTTAATGGACTCAACTCGTTACAAAAGTGAAAACACAGGGACCATAGTTGTAAGTATTTCGTTTGAAGGATACAATCCAAAATTTTATATAACCATAGGGACTAAATTTTTAATTTACTATATAACTTATAAACGTTAAATCCCACTTTCAAACATTTTATGTTTTCGTTCTTTGCAATTTTGTTTGTATAAATTTCCAAAAATCTGTTGCCGCTTCTCCTCCATATGAAAACTCATCCTTTGGTTGATTACCGGAAACCTCGACCAATCCCATGCGGAACCCGCCCCTTAAGAACAGTACAACAAAATTGGGTTTATAGGACATCCTCAATCTCTAAGCGTCCTAATATACCGCTTTATAGGACTTAATTTATATGACTAAAATATAAAGCGTCATATCTAAAGATGTTGTAATAAGTTTATATGACGTTTTTTGGTGTCTTAACAAGTTTTTTAGGACATTTTTAATACAAAGTGTCGCATTAGCAACTTTATAGGACACTTTTGAGAAAATGCCCTATAAACTCATTTTTTTAATAGGACATTTGTTTTTATAGGACAGTTTTTCAAATAGTGTCCTATAAAGTTGATAATGGGATGCTTTATATTAAAAGTGTCCTAAAAAACTTATTACGACATCAAAAAAAGGTCATATAAACTTAATACAACACCTTTAGATAGGACACTTCATTTTTTTGGTCCTATAAAGAGGTCTATTAGGACAATTAGAATTTAGGAGTGTCCTATAAACCCGACTTTGTTGTAGTGGAACCACATGTGAGGAGGCATTGCAGAGCTGACTCAGCGGCTGAGGCTAGTAGTGGGGTTCAAGCCCGTCTCTTGCAGGTTTCGAACATCGAAACCTGTTGTGTATTTGAGCAAAGTCGCTTCGTCCATGACGTTGTTTCTACATTGACTAAACTGTGAAAATTCTTATACGAGAATTGTGAACATGGATTAACCGACACAAGGAAATCACGTTTATTGTAGGGAAAGTCCTTGTACATTCATCGGTCATTTTGTTATCTAAACTGCTACATCAAGACTATTACTTCTGCAGAAATGTGTTCTACGAACTGCTCACGACAAATGGACTGCGCACTTTGTACTTACCATTCGACCATGTAATCGACCCAAAGTTATCTTCAGGCAAGTTACCGTTGGACGTGAAGGTCACTTGGTACGTTAGTTGTTTGTTGCTTTCCGTGAATCGCAATGTGTTTGGTGTAACTTTAACCTCCAACCCAGTTGGTGTTTCCACTGATACAGTGTAAGTTGTTTCACCACCATCAACATTTGTTACTGTTCTGCTTACTTGCCTGCTCTCTTTCTCAGTAAGTTTGGAAACTGCTATTGATGGGTAGTTCATATCGGACACTGAGTTATCAACCGATTTGTTGGGGCAGGAAAAATCGGGAGGAACTGTAGAAGAGATGAGTTTGATCGTAGTTATGTCGTAGCCTACGCCACACAAAAATAGTAGATAGTGAATTGTTCCAGTCTCGTAAATAAGTCCTGGTTGTAATGGGCTCGATGACACTTCCCCTGCACCGAAATCATATGGCGTCGCGTCTGTGCCAGAATTTGTTGTTATTGGCTTCTTCATATTGTTTGTTTGGCTTGCTGTAGTTCAAGATTGCAGGTTACTATAAGTTAGTCCGTACTTCAGTCTATGGAATGCATTTTCATGTAGAATTTCTAACCTGTTGTCATCATTGCTGATTTAATAGCTGAAGGGCTCCAGTTAGGATTCTGAGATTTGATCATCGCGGCTAAGCCGGAAACATGTGGGCAGGCCATAGAAGTTCCCGAAATTATGTAGAAACGCGGAGAACTCTTTCCCCCGAGTGTCACTACCGAGTCGTTTTCTGGCCATGAAGCAAGAATGGCCACACCTGGTGCTGCAACATCAGGCTGCACAAGGTAGTCCGGTCATGAAACAAGTATAATCAGTATATAAACCAAACCAACCCAATACGCCCTCGGAAAATCTTAACTTCTCCATGTCTAGCCTCTACGTAAAAGTGAGCTTGCCTTGATTATGTCTTTTGCAGCAAATGAAGGGCCTCTAGCCGAGAAGTAGGGGACTACAGGAGCTGGCTTGTATTCTGTCACCGATACCGTTGGTAGAATAGTTGCCGTCGGATTCCTTCGCGTATTCCCTCAAGTTGGTTAGTGATAGATTGATAATAAGCTAATAACAGTTGCAATGGGTTAATCTTCACCTTGTGGTGTTGAGATAAGATACAATCTTACTCCCATCATTCAGATCAACTGAAGCCATTGGAAATGATCCATAAGAGGAAGCCACTGCTCTTGCTTCATCACTAATCAAAATCATCCCAGTTGCACCAAGTAGTTTAACAAATGCTAGCTTCTCTTTCGCTGTATATACTCCGTCTTCATTCTCGCAAAGAAGAATGCATCCTTTAACTTTGTTCGCATCTAATGATCGTGGTACGCAGTTTCTGAAGAACTCCGGCATTATTAAACACGCGAATTGAAAACATATAAATGTGAAAACACCATCGAAAACTTTGTTTATAATTACCTCGCATCACTTTCATCATAGCTGCTATTGTTTCGTTTGGCTAAGTTCCCGTAAAGCAATGGGTATACCGGAGATCTTTGGATATTACCGAAGTTTATGCCTCCACCCTTGAATTCGAGAGAAACCAATATCGGTTAGAAAGATTCAAAAGAATTTCACATATGTTCATAGAAAGATTACTGAATGGATTACCTTTATCACTGTTTTGTCACCCAAGGTGATATCAGCCTGAAAATCCCTATCAATGGAACTAGCTGCAACTGTTAGGATCCATGGAGCAATATTGACTGCTGTTTCCCTACCAGGGCCATCATTTCCTGCAGAGCACACCACCGTGATCCCCTTTTCGACTGCATGAAAGGCGCCAATGGCGATAGGATCATTCTGAAAGTTTGGTCCGTATCCAGCTGATGCACCTAGAGATAGTGATAATACATCCACACCGTCTTTTATAGCGTCATCGAATGCTCCCATTATAGCTGATCCAAGGCAGCCCTTAACTCCACATACCTTATACATTGCAATCCTTGCACCAGGAAAACCCCCCTTGGCTGATCCTGTGGCAAGGCCATAATAAGATGCATTAGATACAGCGTTGCCAGCAGCTGTTGAAGCAACATGAGTCCCATGGCCGTTCTTGTCTCTTGATGTGTTGAAATCACTTCCACCTTTGTAATACCTTGCTCCAATTATTTTCCTGATAGCATTCATAATCAAGATTTCGTTATCAAGATACAAAAGAAAACAATCGATCTACTTTTTGGTGGGGAATCCGTTTTGTGGGACATATTGGGTTCGTCTTGTTTGGTTTGGTTGATATCAAGATACAAAACGGAATCGGTTTTCCTTGTATCGGTATTCATCCATGGAGAAGGTGATGAGATTAGCACAGAAGATGCAAGAATATGAAGGTTCTTATACCTGTTACAGTTTTTAGTTGTGAAATCATCACTTTGCATACAAGTTCCTTTCCACTTTGAGGGAATAGGACCAAAACCATCGTCATTGAAACTCTCAGACTCTGGCCAGATACCTGTGTTTACAATGTTCACAACATAAGTTAACAAATCTAGAAGAAATTCAGACTAATTTTGTTTCTTTTTTTTCCTTTTCGCTCACACTTTTCCATAAGGTGGGGCACTACAACAAAATTGGGTTTATAGGACACCTCCAATCTTTAAACGTCCTAATAAACCATTTTATAGGACTTAATTTATAGGACCAAAGTATAAAGCGTCATATCTAAAGGTGTTGTAATAAGTTTATATGACGCTTTTTGGACGTCTTAACATGTTTTTTAGCACATTTTTAATACAAGACGTCGCATTAGCAACTTTATAGAACATTTTTTCAAAGTGTCCTATAAAGTTGCTAATAGGACGTTTTATATTAAAAATGTCCTAAAAAACTTATTACGACGTCATATAAACTTATTACAACGCCTTTAGATAAGACGATTTATTTTTTTGGTCCTATAAACTAAGTTTTATAAAGAGGTCTATTAAGACGCTTAGAAATTGGAAGTGTCCTATAAACCCGATTTTGTTGTAGTGGGGGGTCTTTACGGAATTAACCGCTCTACCTTTTACGTTAGAGGACAGTTCACCCCCCCCCCCCCCTTTTTCAACCCTATTTTCGAGTGGGTTTATTTGGTTCATTTGGTTTGATTTGGTTATTCGGAATGATAACTTCATAAGTTATTTGACAACTACCTGTGTCCAAAACGCCTATGATGATATCTGAAGGTGTATTTGGAACTGAATTTGTGTATGTAGAGCTTGATCTAAAGTCGACCTCGACTCCAGTTTGGTATTTCAGGAAATCCCATGAACGAGTTGTGTGAAGCTTGAAGAGTGGATCCGGAAAGACCGACACAACCCCTGGTTTTCGTGCAATATCTTGTGCCTCGGTCTTCGTTAAACGAGCAGCGAATCCCAAGAAGGCGTTTCGGTAGTTATGCACCACTGCATTCCTTTTCCTAGCTCAAGTTAGGTATGTTTTCGTTACTTCCTCCCACACACAAACACAAAAGCAAGAATAGTTGATAAACATGTGCATGCAGTTTGCTTAGGGGTTGTTTGGCAGTTGCTGAATGGTTTGCTGAATGGTAATTGTTTACAATGAAATTAGGGCGCTGAATGGTTAAAGGAAGCTCAGGATACAAAATCATTTAGAGAATTTTAGAACCATTAAGTGGCAGACTTTTTTTGTCAAACAAGATTTACCTCTTAATGATTCAAAGGTTGCTCTTAATGGAACTATTAAAAGGTAAACAAACAACCCCTTAGACTCCTTATGATCAGTTACTAGCAGTAGCAAGCAGCCGGGAAAATTTATATATTTTGAACGTTAAACCTTTTATAACATACGAGAAGACTCCGAGTTAATAAAGATGGGACCCACAAACTAAAAGGTAAAAACGGATTAAAACGTGTATACGCGTGTACGTGTGCGTGTGCGTGTGCGTGTGCGTGTGCGCTCACTGTCTTAAGAGCATCACCAACAGAATCTTCAAGATGGAGAAAATTATCGAGATTTTTCGAGCCGTTTTCTTGCTCCAACATAATCTCCATATTTGAGAAAATGGAGTTTACAGGACACTTTCTCAAAAATGTCCTATAAAGTTGCTAATGCGACACTTTGTATTAAAAACGTCCTCAAAAACTTGTTAAGACGCCCAAAAACGTAATATAAACTTATTACAATACCTTTAGATACGACGCTTTATATTTTCAGTCCTATAAAACGGTCTATTGGGACGCTAATTAGAGATTGGGACCGTCTTATAAACCCAATCTTGTTGTAGCATTCCCTATTAAAGAAAATCATAAAGAAGCCATTAGAGATGCTCTTACCTTCGTATCAACGAACTAACAAGCAGATTATGGCTGTCCCTTGAAGCAGCAGCAGCACCCATATACACAATATAAACACCATTACTTTCTGCTTCACCTGCATGACTTTCTCTTAACAAAGATGCTAAAAAGATTAAGCTACAAACAACATTAAGACCTTTCATGGTTTTGCCTTAGACTAATGCTTATTACACACAGACACATACATATATATACATACAGAATCACATGTGAATATAGAGAGAGAAAGTGATGATGAGAGAGAAGGAACAGCACTAAGATTATAGAGAATTTGAAGTGGGTATATGATGATCATAGGTAAGATTGTAAAGATTGTGTTTTGGTGGGTGTATGCGCATGCGCATTGCTTAATGAGGTTACCATCCCCATTGGGATTGTATATTGCTTTAGACCAAATTCTCTGAGAACCACTATATACCATCAATTATATCCTGTTTTGCTTTCTTCAATAAAGAGAATTTTACCCTATTGATACATTACAACAAAATCGGATTTATAAGACACTCTCAAATTCTAAATGTCCTAATAAACCTCTTTATAGGACTTAGTTTATAGGACCAAAAAAATAAAGTGTTATCTAAAGGTGTTGTAATTAGTTTATATGACGTTTTTTTTTTATGTCGTAATAAGTTTTTTTATTATATTTTTAATATAAAGTGTCTCATTATCAACTTTATAAGACACTATTTGAAAATTTGTTCTATAAAAAAAATGAGTTTATAGGACATTTTCTCAAAAGTATCCTATAAAGTTGTTAATGCGACACTTTGTATTAAAAATGTCATAAAAAACTTATTACGACGTCAAAAAACGTCATATAAACTTATAACAACACCTTTAGATAGGACACTTTATTTTTTTGGTCCTATAAACTAAGTCTTATAAAGTGGTCTATTAGGACACTTAGAATTTGAGAGTGTCTTATAAACCCGATATTGTTGTAGTGGTATATTGCTTTAGACCAAATATTAAGGGTTAAATGCATGAAATAGCAACCTACTTTCATAAATTTTTTTATTATAACATTTTACTATTGTTTTTCTTTATTACTTACTAAGGCATCGCAGTTTAACCTATTACCTTTTAAAACCGGTTAATCCCTTGATTTTTTTTGCTTGTGTGACTTTAATTAGGTGATGTGGATGACACATCATTTTGATGACTTAATTAAAATAAAAATAAAAACCTATTTCAAATTATTATTAATGATTTTCATTTTTCATTGCTATGATTATTATCAGTGTTTGGTAAAATTAATTCTGATATTTTTTTGAAATTACAAATAATTAGACAGAGAGAGGTAGGCAAAAGAATTATCATAAGAAAACTGGTTTTCTTAGTGGATTATGATTATTGAATCTTATCTTTCATTTTAGTGGATTATGGTTCTTGCAGTTGGGATAATTGATTTTAAAATCACATTTTACATCTTAATTTAAAGGGCTATTTGATAAGTGCTTAATGGGTTGTATGGTTTAGTAGGTGAGCTAAACAGGGTTTTTTCAGTTGTGGCTTAACGGGTTAGATGATGGCGTATTCGCTCAGTTGGTTGAAGGGTGTCGTATCCGTTAACGATGGCTTGTTATGTTGTTTGTTGTTCTTTGAGATTGATGTATGTTGTTTAATGATTTGGATTTTGGATTATTTGGACGTGGTTTGGTGGTTAGTTGAAATGGGTGATTTTCAAATATACTGTAAAATGAAGTGGTTGTAACGGTTAGTTCATACGTAGGCAACGGTATACTTCTATTAACATTAAAGGTTAGGCGAAAGACATGTGATGGTAATTTGTAACGGTCATTTCGTTTTCTTCACGTTAGGAAAAGACATTATAAGCAAGCAATGTCGGTTATTCTCTTCTCTCGATGTGGCACACATAACAGTATAACAAAAATGAATATTGTACGAGAAAAAGAGTTATATTTGCTTTCGACTACTTCAATAATCACTCTAGTCTAAGGGGCCGTTTACTTATCCGGTAAGTGTGGATCGGGTAACTTTCCTCACCTGATGCACATGGCAAGGGCTGAAAATCTTATCTTGTGAGAGTGATGATAGGGATAGAGAGTCTTACCCGGTAAGTGATGGTAAGGACTCTTACCCAGGTAAGCGTTTACAGGGTGAATTGTTGCATACGATACCGTTTTAATATACTACAATCTTATCTGGTAAAATAGATTATAGTGTTGATTTCTGCCGATAAGTGCTTACCGGGTAAGTATTTGGGTAAACGGCCCCTAAGTATTTCTATATTTCTAATCATTGTACCTTGTGCATATATAGTTGTACTTTTCATAATTGGATGTTTGTTGTTACTCATGTTTTCTTTGAACATTGGTACACTTCCAAGTCTTGCTTTTCACTTTCTAAAAAGGTCATGAGGCATCATAATTTAAAGTCATCAAGTCTTGGAGCTTTTTAACGACAAGGATGGTGTCTGATTGGTTTGAGCTTGAGCTCCAAAGGTTAACACTGTTTGGAGGTCATAGGTTCAAATCCAATGAGGAATAAAAATCCCCTTGTGGCCACAGAGGTTCAAATGTTGTGACTTCGGACTACCCGCAAAGCAGGTGGTCGGCATGGGATTAGTCGACTCGCATAACGGTTGGATATCCAAGTTAATAGAAAAAAAGAGTCTTGGGAGCTTTAAAACAGTAATTTTGCTGAGGGCATATAATGTATTGAAATGTAACAATTTTTATTTATTTATATTTTGAAATTGCATATGTGAACAGACGTTACGGGGTTCAAATATGCTTCTTCGACTTCTTCAGTGACTCGTATCTAAGAGTTCTCTTCTTACTTTCCCGTGATATTTAAGGATTATTTATTTACCTCTTAATAGTTTCATTAAGTTGTAACATCTGAATCGTTAAGAGGTGAATCTTGTTTGGCAAAAAAAAAAGTTTGTCTCTTAATAATTCTAAAACTCTCTTTAACGATTTTGTATCTTGGGTTTCTCTTAACCATTCAACTCCCCAATTTTACTCTTAACAGTTACCAAACAATTATATTTAATTTTACAATCATAAGAGTCTTTTAATCATTCTAACTATTTAATCATTCTAACTATTTAATCATTCGGTACCAAACCATTCAGCAACTGCCAAATACTTTATTAGTTTTTTTATTTAAACCTTCCAACTGATGATTTTAATAAGTTTGTTATATTAATTAATGGTTTTATTTATTGTTATATGTAATAGGAACAAAGTAAAATTTGGTGCATTTTTCAAGAGTTAAATGTTATAGTTTTTCTAAAATATTAATAGTTAAAGTCAACATTTGTCAAAAATATATTCAACTCCAACAACTACTTTATTTTAATAATATCAGTATTTATTATATTATTAAATATTTTATAAAAAATATCATCCCGGCACATTTAAAAAACTTTATAAAAAATTATGATACATTCAACCTTATTGGTGGAATAAAATTAAAATAATATATTTCTGTGTTCTTTTCTTCTCCATTTTAGCATACATTTTAACACAGTAAAACTCATAAATCTTCATTTTAGCATAATTGTTGGAGATACTTTAGGGGTTGTTTGATTTGCAAAATTCGAAAGAATTTGTTAAAATTAGAATGACAATTTCCTTTGACCAAATTTCCTGATGATGGTCAGTTCGTGAAATGAATTGATTGGGTTCTGTCAAATTCCACGATTGAGGAATTTAATCATTTCTTGACATAAGTAAATGATTTAAATTCCATTTTTTTTATGGTAAATATTATAATCTGGTTTTAAAAAGACAAAAATAACTTTTGCATCTAATTTAACTAACACCACCACCCCCAACATTGTCACCATCGCAACAACAAGGGTTTGTCGATGATGGTGTTGTTCGTCAAGAAATAGTGTTTGCGAGTTTTACCCCCTCCCCCCCTTGCCACCACCACTATTTACCTTCTCGAGTTGCCACCACCACCACTACCACCCACCAATATCCACCACCAAAAACAGAACCACCACCACCACCACAAGGAGGTCATGGTTTGGGGTTCGTTTGACTTTTGTAGTTCATTGTCTTTTGTCGTGTACGTATGTACAAGTATACATATGTATTGCTTTAAGTAATAAAATATACTTCTAGCTTTTAGCTTTTAGTTTTTTAAACGAGCAAGAAAATGAAAAAAAGATGAGAACGCCTATAAATGCCGTTTCTTGTAACAACATATGATATAAGTAACGTATTTTCATCATTATCTAGAGGCCACCAATTATCCGGAAAACGTCAAAAGGTGTCACACAAGTTTCAAATCATTACAAATTACACCAAAATGACTAAAATACATTTGATATGTAAAGTGTTCGGTTGTCAAATATAAAATAAAGTTCGATTTTAGTAGATAAAGCATGATAAATCCTATAATTAAAAAAAAACAAAGGGTGGCATTAACGCATTGTAGGCCTCGTGGGTAGGGGTCGCAGATAGTGTTATTTATTTTTTTTATTTTTTTAAGTATAAATGTCCAAAGCCTAGTTTACGTATACTTTAACTAATTTTATAAGACCCTGAATATAACAGCCATCAATTTAGTTATGGTTTGAATTTTGTATAAGGGGTTATGTAAAAATAGTCAGCTAGGTCAGCTATGATGACTGTTTGATAATGGCTTAATGATATAGAAGGTAGATTAATCAGTAAGCTTTCTAAGAAGGCGTTTTATGCAGAAAGCCAAGTTTTTTCCAAACCTCCTCATTCCAATTAAGAAACATACATCATCCATATATAAAAAAACTCTCTCAAAGAGGGAAAAAAATCATTTTATACAGACAGATTAATCCACATAGACAACTTTATCCATACATAGCTTAATAGAAAACCAACAAAAAAGCCTCTTAACATTATTATAAAATTCTATAAAATACCAACTACCTCTATAAAATTTTGAAATTCCAAATATATCAAATTCCACAAATCAAACGAGTAATTATTTTAATAAAATATAAAATATGATAAGCTACACAATTATGGTTTTGACCAAAGTTTGGGAAACACGTGTCACAAACCCACTAGAAAAATAGAGGAATGATAACTAAGAGATGGGCAAAAGTGGTTTGATAACTTGAATATATAACAAGTGAGATCTGTATGGGTGTTCCACTTTGAGCACAACAACAATTTGTGATTTGCTTTTTTTTTCTATTAAACTGAATATCCAATTCATTATGCGAACCGACTAATCCTAGGACGACTACCTGCTTTGTAGATAGCTCGGAGTCGCCGCATTTGAACCTTCGGGGCCACAAGGGAATTTTTATTCTTCCTCAAATTTGAACCTAGGACCTCCTGGTATTTTTGACCTTTGGAGTCAAGCTCAAACCAATCAGGCTGGTTTGTGCTTTGCTTTTTCAAATCATAACATCTGATCTTTGTAAGAATTCAATCAGATTTAACCAAACAAACCTAATATATCTCAAGAAGAGATAAGAATACGAGAGCAGAATGTATGCAAACCTTACCGTTACTCAAGATGCACCCTTCACAAGTCGAAGTTATTTTTTATGATTTATTTGGGGGTTGGAGTTGATATCAAACGTGTGATACTGCTATATACTTGTTCGTCCCTAAAGATTTCTTATCAAACGGTACTATGAATGAGTACTGTTTTCTGCATAAACGTTTCGCTAAGCTTAATGTAATACCATTTCCGAACATCCTATGCGACTTCCGTTTGGTGTCCTCTGTCCGTGAATCATGACTTGGTGTTCGACTAATACTTCCCACATTCAACAACTGCAATCCCATAAATCTGTATCGATTGTGTACCCAACTAACAAACATTGATACAATCGAACCTGAAACCTAATATAGTCCCTTAATAACCTAACAGAACCGGTAAATCTCACCCAAAGATAGGGTCAAGGGTAGCGAAGTTGTTTCCACAGACCAAACCAAACAAAACGGATCCCACACAGACAAATGTATGATCAAGTGGTAGGATGTATAAAGACCTTGTCTCTACCCCGACGAAATGGATTTTGGAATTTATTAACATTTCTAGAAAAGGTACTGTTAATAATCCCCCAGGTACTGAAACCATTAAAAGAACACCCAATAATTTATCGGGTACTGTACGAAGTATTTGAAATACAGGAAAGAAATACCATTAGGGTAATTTTTCCAAAGGAGTTGCAAACAGATCTGCCGGTTCACCAATCATTGATGGTTYTAGAACCGCTAAGCCTACGTTACATGCAATAGTACCAATGGGTATAGAGGTTGTTTCCATGAATCCCTATAGCCTCTTAGGTTATGACTAATTTCCCTCTTAAACCACTACGGATCCAGGGTTCGATCCTCGGCTTGCAAAACAAAAAATTAAAAAACACGAAAGGAAACTACAGGTGAGAATGTGTGCAAACAAGCAAATAATAACAGAAAATGTAGCAAGAACAAAAGTGAGAAAAATAAGTTAAGGAGGAAACACACTGCGTACTAACTACTAGTGTAAAAAAGAAAAGCTAAAAGACTGTTTACCAAAGCTAACGGGTAAAAGTCACCAGCCTCACTCACCTTACCGGGTAAGATTGTCGCCCATCAAAATGGCATAATAAGATCGTTGGTAAGCATCTCTTACCCGGTAAGCGCTAACCTGGTAAGACTCACCACCCACACTACCAAGTAAGATCCTTGGTCTTTGCCATGCCTTTTTTCCAGTAAGATTCTCGGTCCTTGCCAATACTCACCCGGTAAGGTAAGTGACTTGGTTAGCATTTGGTGACTGGCCCCTAAGGATGACCAAGCCTCCGCAATTTCAGAATCCCCTGCCAAATGTGGTGTGATAGTAAAAGGAAACACAAAGTGCAGTAATGACAGACTACTAGTGCAAGAAAAAAAGCCAAGACTAGTGTGCAACAAAAGAATATGGAAACAACAATTTGCAACAAGAGAAATCCTATATCTTCCTTTCTGGTTCTTTTCCTCCAACAATCAAAACATTAAAACTAAGGTTTTGTCCATAAGACAACATACTTATTGTTCATCTACCCACCAGCAATTCTCGGGATAACCCACCAAAGTAGAACAAGCAGGATTCAAATTCGAATATGAACACCCAGAAAAGAAGATAAAAAAAAGAGACTGTGAGAGTAATTCGAACCTATGATTTCTTAGCGGCGGCATCCTCTTCGTTCATCTTCTTCTCCCACTTCTTCTTTCTGTAATCTGCCAACATCTGAGGCATTTTCTTCATCAACTCAGCTGTGTTTGCTCGTTTCTCTGCCGATATCCTGTCACATTTGTGCCCTTTCCTCTTTGTCCTCATCTCTTTCCTTTCTGGATCGTAGGGCCAATCTTCTCCAGCTAGCAGAACTTCTTTACGAAGGCGGGCCCTACGTCGAGCACTGATCCCTAGGGGCTTCCATGCCCCCAGATGCCAATAGCCCCAAACACCCTTGGAGAGCTCGTCTTTATATTTTGTCAACCTATCTCGCCAAGGATACTGATATTCACCAACAGCTTTTGCAACAGATTTGATCAAGTTTCCAGCCATTTAGCTATATAAGATTCTAAATTAAGAACATATCTGGTCAGTTCATAAGGAATAAAAATGAGAAATGTGACATGATTACACTGAAGTTGAAGAATAATTATGGATAATATTCTATTGATACAAATTATTTTTAGTTCACACATTTGCACAAGTTGGCTCTACCCTCAGGGGGTAAAAATCAGTGTCTGTACATCTAACCCATCCCAGATCCTGCTCTGCTTACGAGCAGGATATACTTGGTTTGTTTGGTTTGGTTTACTATATTGATACAATAAAATTTAGATATGATTAAATCTCCACAATTCCAAACACATAAATTTCAGGATTTGTTTACATAATTTGGTGTTAGCTTTTTCATGTAAGGTGAAATAAGATCAAACATAGATGCTTTTCTCTCTTACAGTACTGGAAGATCATCAATTTGAATCATGAAAATAGTCTCTTTGCAAAATGGAATGAAAAGGTTGGCTACAAAGATTTCCATCGACAACCCTCACAAAGCCGAGGAGTCTTTGTTGACTGGGCCTCCTTTTGTTATCGGTCACAGAATATAAAACCAAACCAAAC
>NC_037528.1:47956881-47960105 GCF_001531365.2 Cynara cardunculus var. scolymus
AACCCAAATTACAAGGAAAGTCCCTAACTTCAGTGCATACACAAATCCCAAACTGGAAGAAACTCCTATGTTGAATAAAAATTAAATATAATTCAGACAAAAGATCTAAATTTTAAATCCCAGATTAGTTATGTTAGTAAGTAATTGCAAGCGTAAATGGCTGTCTAAGTATGTGATGTGGGTTGCGTGCAATGAAAATAAGAGAGACAGCCAAGAGAGTACCAGAGTGTGCGAGCTGGAGATGATAAAAGCCAAACGCATAAGAACGTTTCAAGAGCCTTGGTCAGATACCTTTGGGCACCATCAAGGAGCCACTTAAGCATTCAATTCAGTAAAAAACTGATTCTATGACGGATGGCAAAAAGATGTGGCAAACTGCTAACATCAACGGTGATGCTCATGCTAAAAAGTGCATTTAAAATCAAATTCATTCACGTCTAGCTTCTTCACACCTTCACTATCACAATCCCTCGTATTTGTTTTTGTTCTTTGCGTAATGTCCAATTTTTCCACCCAAATAAAATTTGTTCTGTTCTCTATCCAAATCCTTGGTTTCAACAATGTAACTGAGACAAGTATAATCCTGTTTGTCCCGTTAATTTGTGAAACTTGTTTTGTTTAACTTAGTGATGTTTGTCTTGTTTAATTTCATCCTCATTGTAATTCAAATGATAATGCACAATATGCTTTCATAGAAGAAATTGATAACAATTTATATCACATACAAGATGATAGAGAAGTTGAGAGTTGAGACCATCAACTATTTCTGATGGTTTTAGTGGGAATTCAATTAGTAGAAGAACCTTTGATAACCTAAAGATTGCATATGATTTCTATAATCAATATGGGCTCTCTAAAGGTTTTGGTGTTCGTAAACATTGTGTTAATTATACGGCCACAAATACAATTTATAAGGGATAAACTGTTTGGAATTTCCAAGTCGATTGGTGAGTTTCAGTTTCCAACATCATAATATTAATAACCCAACCCCAAGTCCCAACCTTTTACAACGACTTAACTAAATCGAAACACATAAGAGTTTGAGATGGCCATGATTGTACCCAACATGACCCACAAATGGACTTGTACAACACCTCTACGCATCAACAACAAATATTGGAGGTTTAAACGTAATGATTTACCTGAAATAGTCACTCAAAATCCACAATCTCAGGCTCCTGATTCTTGGTCTAAGACTCCTTCCCTCCCGTTTCCAACGTAGTTTTTATGAGTTTTAGGGGAGACTTTGCTTTGCTTTCCAACTAGAGAATATGAACTTTAGAAAGGAGAAGCACATCCTATTCTAGTTCAATTAGTTGATCATTTCATATGAGGGTTAGGAAGCCTATTTGTAGTGCTTCAAAGTGTGATAAATGAGGAGACACAGCCCTCTGTTTTCTGTTTTGTCTGACAGCTAGTCCACCTTACTCAGACAGTGACTTCGTTTCACCGTACACCTATCTCAATGCTCAAATATTTATATATTATACGTATATGTTGGAGTGGGAACGTTCACCTAATATGTCTTGTTCACTTCTTTTTCTTTCCTACAAGAAGTTCTAAAGCTAAGCAAGTGAGCAACCTTAAGATCTCCCATATGTAAAACTCCACGGATCTAGGATGAAGTGTACTGTCACGACTGTTGAAGAAATTCATCAACAGAACTCATACAAAGATTATTTTTACGAACACATGATCATGAAGTGTACGGTAATTTGATTTAAACTTAATGCTTAATGGAACATGATGCAATTTGTTTCACTTGCGCTTTCATGATCCAATCAGTTTCACACTTACAAATGGACTCACATTCCATAAGGTTAATTTCACACAATCACACTTACATGAACAATTGAACATGATGCAACCTGGTTAGCCTATTACTTCGCAAAAGACAACCACTCAACCAGAGATATTTCAATTAAAAGTACCAATTAGGGAAGGGGAAGAAGACCGAAGACTACCTGAGACGGAGAGGGAGCRCCGATTTGGGAAGGGGAAGACCGAAGACGGAGAGCCGGAGTGGGAGCCGGGAGGAAAGACGAAGACGAGAACGGAGTCTCGAAAATGGAGATCAGCCGCCGGCCGAGGAAGCGAGGACTGGAAGTCTGGAACCGACGAGCGGAKGAGGTATAGTATAGCGGGCTTGGGCCTGACGTCACTTGGGCTGATGATGCCCTGGGCGACGGCCCATGTCTCCCATGCCCAAGAACTTAGTTTTCATGTTCCCGAATCCCGAATCCCGAATAGGGGTGTAAACGATACGAGACAATTCGTTAGCTACTCGAGATCGACTCGGTCAACACTTGATTCGAATAGGTCGCTCGAACTCGACTCGACATATTAACGAGCCTTTTAAGATTATAGAAGCAAGTACTAAAAGTATCAAGTAATCAAAGCATTCRAAAGTAATTCCAGTTATTAGGTGTTGACCCTTTTCCAGAATAGAATAGAAATCATTGAAATCGTCYGGATTTCAATTCCGCATTTTTCTTTGAACCAAACGTGTGATTGGAATGCATCCGATTTTCAAATCGCATCAAAATACCACAACTGAAAAGGGCCCTTGTTGTATTTTCTTGAATAAGAAAACATTGTCTCGTATCATGTAAGAGGTGTTTATCCAGTAAGAAATGTTGGTCTGTATCAACAACCTTATCGTGTTATTTTACTAAATTGAAAATCTTAYCCAATAAATAAAGGTGATAACTTAAACTTGGTTAGTGTTCATCGGGTAAAAATACGTCTATATTTTGTTACTTTGATGACCAAGAATTTACTCGGTTTGTGTTGATAAACGGCCATAAAATCAATATCAAAATAAAAAAACACTCTTATTGCTTATGATGATAAATATTTTAGATATATATAATTATGTATGTCGAAYAACTTAAAATGTAACAATTATTTATGATAATAAATATTAAAAACTTAGGGTCGTTTACCTAAACACTTACCTATTAAGCAAAAATTCAACACTATCCCTTATTTATCGGGTAATATTTTATTTATTAAAACGCATCGTATGCAACAATTTATTCCGGTAAGCGCTAACCATGGTAAGAGTCCTCGTCCTCGTCCTCCCTTACTCGGTAAGACTTTCGATTCTTGCCTTCGCTCTTACCGAGTAAGATTATTAGTCTTTGCCATATTCATTCGGTAAAGTAAAATGACTTGTTAAGCGCTTACCCGGATAAACGGCACCTTACTCTAACCAAAAAAAA
>NC_037528.1:47962410-47965091 GCF_001531365.2 Cynara cardunculus var. scolymus
ATTTTTTTCACTATTTTACCACTTTAACTAGTTGTACAAGTCATAAGAATGTATCCAACATGTTTTATAAAAGTTCAAGAAATTATTTAACATGTTTTGGATTGTTCAAAGACTTATTTGTTCCAAAAATTGTCTAAGGAGTTATTTAACATTTTTTGGAATGTCCAAAGACTTATTTGTTCCAAAAATTGTCCAATGAGTTATTTAACATATTTTGAAATGTCCAAGAACTTATTTGTTCCAAAAAATTGTCCAATGACTTATTTAACATGTTTTGGAATGTCCAATGACTTATTTGTTCCACAAAAAAGTCTAAGGACTTAATCATTCCAAACAAGAAAGTCCATTGGTTTTTATTGTACTTTTCCCTTAAATCTAAATTGAACTATAATAAAAAATTGAATTGAAGAACTTATACCAAAGAAACGAAACCTATAAAATAGTTAATTTGATACTAATATCGATATATTTTTATCAAATTTTTATGATATCTTCAAACTTATATTTTATTCAAAGATAAAAACATTATCGTTTTCTCAAAATCACATAAAACCATATTATAACACCGACTGAGATAAAGAATAAAATAAAATATTAAAATCAAGATGTATCTCGCTGTATTGCTCGAGTACCCTTCTAGTATATAATAATAATTCCAACTAATTTTTTTTAATTTACATATATTATACTACTTAATTTTCTTTACCATCTGGTTTGTGTTAATCAAAGTATTATTTATTTTGATTATGAAATGTTACAATTGACTCATTATTTAATGTCATTTTTGATCATTTTATAATTTTCAAATATCTTATCAGCTTGTTTTTACGAAAAAAAAGTAATTAGTTCATCAGCTACTTTGCCAAATATAGTCTAAATGATATGTCTTTAATTGACAAGCATTAACCTGTTGATATGCAAAGACCTCAATTCTAATGCAAATAATTGGAACGAAATTCGTTAATAAAGTAATGTCTTCTTACATCCAAATATCTGAAGTCGGAAAACTTGCACCAACGAAAATTAAGGCCAAGTCTCCACTCTTCAATTGCAAGACTTGACAAATTTGGACCACAAACTCGTTGACGTCGAGTGTATATTGGGTATGGAGTCAAGACTCAAGTATTATGCACGTATAATTTAAAACGACATCTATCATCTTGTTGGTTTTCTGAAATCCAAATCAATCCTTGTTATTAGTCAAAAGTCATTTCAAAAGCAGACAAGCTTTCAATACATTCATTTCTACACGCTGTGTTTTCCATGAACTGCCCACAATAAAACGACTGTAATTTACATATGCAAAATCATTTGAAGTATTATGGTAATAAGTTTTATACTTTGAATTAATAATCTAATTGTCAGGAAATAAGTTTTATGGATTTAGTTTGTGTTCACTATATGTTCACAAGATATACCAGATGTCATCGATTTAAAGTGTATTTACAAACTATAATAGTATTTCTAGCAAAGTGTTCACAATGTGGTCTCCTTTGTGCATATTCTTATGTGTGTACGTGTCGTTATGAAGAGAGGAACGACGAGAGAGAAAATATGGGAAAGATGGGAGAAAATATAGGAGAGATGACAGAAAGGGAAAGATTTTTAATTTTGTATTATATTTTATTTTCATTTTCTTTTGTGGTTGAAATTGGATCTTAGAGATTAGATAGTTGTCAAAGAAAGACTCCCCACAACCACTTAAATGGTACTTTCTCACACTGCTCAGGACGTCTATCGGAGTTACAGGTTCTTGTACTTGATTCAAACAAGTTGCATGGTCACATAGAAAACTTCTCGTAACTTATCTCAAAACGAGTTTATAGGCCTTATGTCTAGAAACTATTTTCAAAATTTTGATGCCATGAAGAACGTAGTAAAAATTTTGATGCCATGAAGAACGTAGAAATTGGGTTATGTTATGTTGTGTTTTGTTTATAGTCTCGTTTGGATGGTGAAAATGAGCCTATAAGCTAGTTTATTGAAACACTACTTAGAGTAACGTTTCAATAAGCTTCATTGGGGCAAGTTTCTGAATAAGGTAGCGTCTTCTTACATCAATAAAATCTAAAGTTGGAAATTTTGCACCAAAAAGAATTAAGACCAAGTCCCCACCCTTCACTTCCAAAGAGTCAAGTTTTTCATTCAAAAGGATATTTCGACCACAAACAAATAAACATCGAGTGTATATTGGGCATGCAGTCGTGAATAGATAAGTATACTTGAAAAGTCTACACAAATATCCAAATTCCAGTTGAAAGACTTAGAACAACCACATATTGCTCGTATTATCCAAATTCCAATTCAAGATATTAAAAAAAATTAGAATTTTCCAACACGCTTACATATATTAATTTGTGGTTCGCAAAATTTTCGAAAAAGAAGATAATGAAATCCGATAAAAATTGAAAGGTCTAAGAGAATCTCTGTTATTCTCTTAGAAGCTACAATTACATGTAACCTCTATTATTGCATCAAATAACGTATTAATTATTATTTATTTAATTTTAAGTATATATTGAAATGTAAAAAAATTGACTAATGTTTTAACATGTATTTTTTGGTCATTTTACATTTTCAACTAATTTATTAACTACTTTTTTTTCTATTATTGTATCAAGTAACATCTTAAGATGTATCTGATTTTTAAAAGAAATTAAAAAATTGGAATTGTTTCTTAA
>NC_037528.1:47966731-47970036 GCF_001531365.2 Cynara cardunculus var. scolymus
CGATAATAGATTTGATGGAGAGATTCCACAATGCTTGGGTAATATCAGTTCGAACCTAGTGATGGTAGACCTGGGGAACAATAATTTTCATGGCACCATTCCAAATACATGGGATGATTGTGGTAAATTAGAAGGACTTATTTTGAATGGAAATTCATTAGAAGGRGAGGTGCCAAGTGGGTTGTCTGAATGTAAATCCTTGAAAGTGCTTGATTTGGGAAACAACCACTTAACTGGTACATTCCCTCACTGGTCAGCTAATCTTCAACATCTCCAGGTTCTTGTTCTCAAATCCAACAAGTTGCATGGTCCCATAGAAACCTCTTCAATCGTTGAACACCCATTTTCAAGTCTCAAAGTGCTCGACTTATCTCAAAACAAGTTTRTAGGCCATCTCYCTCGAAACTATTTTCAAAATTTTGATGCGATGAAGAATAGGGGGGATAAAAATCGCACAAAACCGGAATATTTGCGCATTGGCAAGTTCTACTCTATCACTGTTGCGGTGAAAGGTTCGGAACTTCAATTTCCAAAAATTTCAGTTGACTACACAATTGTTGATCTATCTAGTAACATATTTGAAGGAGRGATTCTAGATGTCATTGGTAGTCTTARCTCTTTGATAGTGTTGAACTTATCCCATAACAACCTCAATGGTCGAATCCCAAAAGCTCTAGGAAATCTCCTAAAGATCGAGTCGTTAGACCTATCATGTAACCAGCTAAAAGGAGAGATCCCTCAAAGTCTTGCCTTTATCACGGATCTTGAAGTCTTAAATCTCTCGCAAAACCATCTTGTGGGCCGTATTCCTGACGGAACACAGTTCAGGACATTTAAAGCAACCTCATTCGAAGGGAATCCGGGACTATGTGGGTTTCCGCTGCCAAAGTGTGAACATCAGAGTGCCCCACAGCTTGAAGTCGATGCAGACGAGGAGAGTGGATTTACATGGAAAGTGGTGATGTTGGGATATGGATGTGGAACCTTACTTGGATTTGGGATGGGATATATGATGTTGTCAACGGGAAGACCAAAATGGTTCAATGCAATTGCTGATGAAATAGAGCATATGATCATGCAGAGACGGAAGAAGAGAAGACATGTTTATATTGGAAAATGAAATCAATTCCTTAAGTAACTGGTGCGTTTTTTGCATTAATTCTTATGTAATCAAATTCTGCTAAACACCTTATCATTGTTGTTGTCTTCAAACGTTTGTGATGCAGGTAGTGAGATACATCAATAAGATACATCAGATCATTTCCTGTATCAACCGCAATTCCTGAGGGTCCAGATTTCCTCTCATGCTTCTGACCTTTAACTCTTTTCATAAATACTCACAATCATGCATGTTTTAAATAACCACGATGTACAAAGATATCACACACGAGTATGATGAATAGTAATGAATATTAGCAAATGCAATTAAAATGAGGCTTGGATGTTTAAGAGCTTGTTATACACGACACAAGTCGGTAAAGCATTCTTTGAAATGATGTTGAAATTCGGTATGATCCCAACCGTCTTATTTATGCAATTAGATGCAGCCACTTTTGAAACAAGGAAAAGTGCAAACTAGCAATAAATTATCTAGCCATCAGTAGAGATGGCTAAAAATCGGTACCAACCAAAACCCCAACGCCTAGTTATGAGAACCGGTTCCGGACCGGACCCAAATCAGTCCTACTTTTTCTATAAAAAGATCATTTTTTACATATAAACTTTTTTTGAATTTTTTTAAAGAATACTAAATTTTTATTTTAATACACTTTAAAATATGTACTTTGGTTTGTTAAAGAGATGAGAAGTAGGAGTTGTTTAAAACCGAAATCAAATACGAGCCACAATCACGAATTATAGCGAGAATTGTGAACGTTTTTTTGCGTTTGTGAGTTGATATCTTCCTCCGTTCATCATATGACTTATATATAGTGTATAAAGGGTCAATGAGAACAAAAAAAACGATCAAAAGATGAAAAAAATGGGTCATATGAATGCTTAAATGGCTATAAAAAACAGTAACATTTTAAAAAAATGGGGCCAGGACGCCTTGGTTTTTTGATGAAAAGTGTAACAAATCCCTTAAGCGATGGTCCCAAACCGGTTGCAATTGGTCCCGGAGCGGGCCGATCCCAAGTCGGTCTGAGGTCGTGCCTGATTCACATATCTAGTTATCAGTGCACACAAATCCACGAGTGGAGGGCTTCTAGGTCTGTGGGTGAGGTGGGCCTAGGTACCGGTACGGGGAGTATAGAAAATACAGATTTGGGCAAGTAAAATGAATCTCCCATTGGGCCTGTGTTGCATCAATGTGGCCCAATATTGACTCGACCAGTCCTAAGTAGGTCTCCATCTCACACTTAGAGAAGGCCAAATGGGCCCGATCCGAAACCAGAGAAGGCCAAATGGGCCCGGTCCGGAACCAGCAGAAGCACGGGACTGGAATCTAACTTAAGACCGGCCCGGCCCGGCCCAGGACCGGTTTGGGACCACCAGTTAAAGACCGCTTATGGGCCTGACCCCAGACCGGCCTGATTTAAAAAAAATGTATTTTTAAATGTATTTTTAAATATATTTCTAACTTTCTAAGTATATTTCATTGAAAAAAATTACAAAATTATAATAAAACATCATTTTCAAGTATATTTAATTGTCTAATTTAATCTTTATTCACTATATATGTCATATGGTGTATCGGGAACGATACCAACTCACAAATGCTAACAATGCTCACAAAAAAACGTATTTTTTAAGTGTATTTAATTGACCCAATCACATATTTTCAAGTGTATTAGAAAAAAACATTTGTATTTTTTATAAATAACTTCAAAATAGATTACGTAAAAAATCGGGTTCTTTTACATAGAACAGGTTTGGGCAAGGCCCAGGACCGGGACCGGTTCTCATAACCGAGCCTCATACACCTTAACAAGGCCTTCGTATTTGGTTCAGGACCGGGACCGGTCACACCATAACCAGTCACGGGATCACTATTTTGGGACCGGGACCGATTTGGGCCTGGCCCAACACCGGGTTTTGGCCATGTCTACTCACACTATATCGAGTGGTGATGGTTCAAAATCGGTTTTGGGTCGGAGCAGGTCTAACTTGGTTTCGGTCCTAAAAACATGATTAATATGAGATTTGGCCCTTAAATACGTTGTTATGTGAATGTACTCATATAAAAAATGAAATATAGACTCACAAGATCTTCATATATAACAATTATAAGTAAAATCCACACAAAAGTCTTTAAAACAGAGAAACTCACATTAGGCTAGACCTTCCGGTAATGATGCAACTCT
>NC_037528.1:47970206-47971160 GCF_001531365.2 Cynara cardunculus var. scolymus
ATCGATTAATGGAATTGTCTCTTTGTAAGCGCTCATAGTCATGACTCAAACCAACGTATGCTCCCGGTATTCAACAACCGCCTTGTATCTACACCYCTCTCGTATTTAKTCAACCGTATCCACCCTATCCTTCGTTATGTCATCTCATATTCATCCAAAACAAATAATCAWGCTTCATCTTCATCAATATCCMGGATATAGTAGCCCGGATATTGTACTTTAAATGTTCTAAACCACACAATGTTTTACGGTACCAACGGGTTGTATTGTTTAAGTGACATSGTTAGCATTTGRTAAAYGGGTTTTGTCTCCATAAGACAACATACTTATTGTTCTRCTATCCACCARCAATTCTKGGAATAATCCCTCAAAGTAGAACAARCAGGTTTATTCGAGTTTAAAMACCCAGAAAAGAAGATAAAARARAGATGGTGAGAGTAATTCRAACCTATGATTTCTTAGCTGCGGCATCCTCTTCGTTCATCTTCTTCTCCCACCACTTCTTTCTGTAATCTGCCAACATCTGAGGCATTTTCCTCATCAACTCAGCTGTTTTKGCTCGTTTCTCTGCCGATATCCKGTCACATMTGTGCCCTTTCCTCTTTGTCCTCATCTCCTTCCTTTCTGGATCTTAGGGCCAATCTTCTCCAGCTAGCAAAACTCCTTTACGAAAGCGGACCCTCCCTCAAGCACYGACCCCTAGGGGCTTCCATGCCCCCAGATGCCAATGGCCCCAAACCCCCTTGGAGAGCTCATCTTTATATTTTGTCAACCTATCTCGCCAAGGATACTGATATTCACCAACAGCTTTTGCAACAGATTTGATCGAGTTTCCAGCCATTTAGCTATAAGATTCTAAATTAAGAACATATCTAGTCAGTTCATAAGGAATAAAAATGAGAAATGTGACATCTTTACACTGGAGTTGAAGAATAATTATGGGTAATACTCTAT
>NC_037528.1:47971260-47979870 GCF_001531365.2 Cynara cardunculus var. scolymus
TTTAAATAGTTAATTTGATACTAATATCGATATATTTTTGTCAAATTTTTATGATATTTTCAAATTTATATTTTATTCAAAAATAAAAACATTATCGTTTTTTCAAAAATCACATAAGACTATATTATAACATAAACCGAGATAAAAATAAAAGAAATTATTAAAATCAAGATGTATCTCGCTGCATTACACAAATACCCTTCTAATTTTACATTAAAGTTCCTTTTAACTTATTTCTTGTTTAATTTGACATAAGAGAATTGGTTGATTTTAGTTAGAATGTCATCATTGTGCACTTAAACCTAAGACTCAAATGAGATTTTTGGTCATTTGTGTTTTAATGCTACATTGAGTGATGTAAACTCTTCATGTGTAATGCAATATTTTTCAAAGGGCTTTTGGCCTAGCGGTATTGTAGCCCTTGGTCTTCTAGGAGGTCAGGGGTTCAAACCTCACCATAGGTGAGGAGGGTGTGTGAGTTTATTTGTTGCATTTGCCGTATATAAATATTATATACTTCAAAAAAATATATTTTCTTGTAAGGTTGTTATAAGGTATCATGAAGAAGGTCCTTGTGATGCTAATAAATCGATGCCATTTAGATGGGAGCTCTAAAAGATAATTCACCTCATTATACAGCTACACAACTTATTTCGTAGTTGTTTTTGTCTAATTCATACCTTCTTTTGCCAATTTAGTGCAATCAACAAATATTTGGTTGGGAGTTTGGCGCCTACCAGGTAAATTGTTACATACGATGTCGTTTTGGTAGACTAAAATCTTATCTGGTAAGTAAGCGATAGAGTTGAATTTTACCTTTAAACGCTTACAGCTTACCAACCGATTCCATTAGTAAATTTGTAGACTGTAGTAGTATACAAACATAAACTCCACAAACGTTATATTGAATTTTACACATTATTAATTTCTATAATAAACATTATTAGTACACACATATATGTAAAATATAATAGACTACTATATTATATACATATATGAATAAAAAATTATTGAAGTTATATATATTAGTGGTGGGCTGGTTTGAGCTAGCCCAACCCAATTTCAACCTTTTTAATTGGCGGTTTAGTGGGTTGGATTTAATTGAATTGTTAACAGGTTGGGTTGAACGATTTGTCAGTTTTTGTAAACCTCTATGTAGTATACCGATGGAAACTAAATACATATTACATATATCTACTACGCACATACATATATTCGTTACATGCATATATCCACACATATACTACGTATATCTAACGAGTTGGGTTCCAGAAATGAAATTTTCGTAAAAGGAACTTTCCTAGCGGAGTTTCACATAAGTTAATATCTTGACATACGTTTACCATATGCTAATATTTCATATTAATATATGGGGAAATTGACAAAAATGACCACATCACAGAAGTCCTCGCTTTTGTTATAGTACACGCTTTGTAAAATAACTTCAAGCCCAACCGTACCTCACTAAATCCTGTTTAGGAGTATCAAAGCCTTCAGGAAATAAACCACAAAGCAACAAACTTGTGCATCGATGTTTACTACTTCCAACCAACCCCTAACTTCAGTTGGAACCTCTAGATTGTTGCTTTTGTTTTGGGGTTCATGTGGCTTTTAAAACCGAGTCCTTTAGCCTCCAACCGATGCATGTTGGTGCAGGGGTGGAGCCACCTTGGAGCCAGAGGGGGAACCGGATCCCCCTCAAACTTTAAAAATAAAATTTGAAATAGTTTCGAACCTAAATTACCACCTTGAAACTTTATTTATTTATATCAAATTCTTGTTTTTTCTTCCTTTATAAATGCCGAATTTTTGAAAGGTTATAAACACGTCTTATTTTATTTAATACACTTATTTTTTTTTCCAATAAATTTCATGTATATTCAAATGGTCTTCTTATTTACATGATTATCTGCACACATCTTGTATTTGTTTGTATAAATATAGAAATTAGTTATGTTGCTGAGCTCACTCATGTTTTTCAACTCTTTTTTACAATTAATTTTAGGACAAATATTTATTAATAGACATATAAACTTATAGGCACATCCTAGATAAATTTTCTGGCTCCAGCCCTGTGTTGGTGCCATATCCCACTACAAAACAAAATTACGTTTACCCGTAAAAATTCACCTGGTAAAATTTCCATCTGTAATCACCGACGGATCACCCAGAAAATACCTATGGTTCGGATAGATACCAATGTTTTATAAGAATATACAAATGGGTCCGATAGAATCCGATATTTTCAAGAAAATACCAAATCACCCAGAAATGTAATCAGTTATTGATTTGAGTTTACCACCAACTTTTATGACGAATCACCCTTTTAACAACAAATTTTTCAAGAAAATATCCGTAGATAAAAGTCTTCCATTTAATAGTTCCCGACACATATTTGTTCAGGAGAGATAAAACAAAAAGGTCTATTTGTGCTTTGTGATTTGAGAAAAATGTCTTTTCTTTTCATTTATGTCAATTTTGTTTTTTATTTTATTTATCCCAATAAACCTAGAAAATAAAATAAACTATCAATAAATGAAAACTAATTATATTAACCATATTTTTTTCTTATCAACATTTTTTTGAAATTATTTGATTTAATAAAAACTATATTTCTAGTGAAAATATTAAAACATTTATATTTAAAAAAACTTAATATTAATGTTAAGTAATTTTGTTTTTGAAATATATACTGTAGACTGTAAAATGACAAATTAAATGAAGGGTATTTATTAAATAAATGAGATTAGATTATAATATAATGAATTAAAAAGCTTTTAAAAAGGTTTTTTTGTTTTTGAAAAAAATTATAAAAATGGATTTTTGTTTCAAAAATATTAAAAAAATCTTTTAATGAAAAGATGCTCAGAATTAAAATTTGGTTTTTCCCAAAAAACAAAACAAAAAAGTAAAACACATTATATATTAAAATTTTAGTTATTTTTATATAATTATTTTGCAAGTTGGTTTCCCAAAATAGGAATCGGGTGCAAGTTGGTTCCCCAAAATGACGATTTTGAAAGTTGGTTTCCTAAAATAGGAATCGGGTGCAAGTTGGGTCCCCAAAATGACGATTTTGAAAGTTGGTTCCCCAAAATAGGAATCAGGTGCAAGTTGGTTCCCCAAAATGACGATTTTGAAAGTTGGTTCCCCANATTTTGAAAGTTGGTTCCCCAAAATAGGAATTAGGTGAAAGTTGGTTACATTTTGGTGCAATTTTCCCTTACTATTTATGCTACATTAATTATTTTGTACATATAATTTTTAAATATATATATATATTTATATATATATATATATATATATATATATATATATATATATGATTGGGTTGGGTTCACGTGAGATCACTCTGTTTCTGTAAGATTCGTGAGACCATTTTTTTACACTTGAAACTTTACAGCAAAACACTGTACACTTACAGTGTTTTGCTGTAAAGTTTCAAGTGTAAAAAAGCGGTCTCACGAGTCTTATAAAAACAAGTTTGTCTCACGTGATACCAAGTATATCTATACTATATTAATAAACATTTAGACCAAAAGTATTAATTGCAAGTCTTACAACATAAAATACTATCAATTTATGCAAGAGATTCAAAAATCTCTTAATGTGTTGCTTTTGTTTTGGTGTTCATGTGATTTTTAAAACCGAGTCTTTTTTTTTTTTTGAAAGGCAAAAAGGAAGGATAAGGAAGAGAGCTTCGGCATGACCATCACCCTCACCAAGCCAACCAATAAATTAAAAACAGATCCAGCAAGAAGCTAGACACAAATAGATACAAAAGTCCAATACAACGAACAAGAAGGTAAGGAAACAAAACCAAAACATCCCCAAACGAAGACCAAACCAAAAACCAAACCAAAGACAAACCAAGAGACTAAACAAGGTAAGGAGAAGAGGACCAACTATCCCAATTAAGAATGAATTTACGATTCCTATTCCCCATCCAAAGCTTGGATAAATTTTGAACCCAAGGAAATGGGTCTTCACCTTTCTTCTTAATTTTCGCGTCATCCTCAGCATGAAAAATTTCATTCCGCCACTTCCATAGTTGCCAAAGTGCCATAGCGCAAACAGATAAGAACGTCACTCCAACCTTGTGATGATTGCCTACTCAATTGATTAGAAATTTGAAATCAGACACCGATAATAGACGCGGGGCTTTAAGGTCCCACCAAGCCCATATTTTTCTCCAAAGAATGCTTGCCGCCAAACAAGAAAAGAAACAATGATCCATTGTTTCAACACCTTTACCACATAGGATGCACTCCAAAGATTGTAACGGAATACCCCTATTTGAAAGATTGAATTTTATCGGGATAGCCTCTTTATGGAATCGCCAAGTGAAAATATTTACTTTCTTTGGAATTAAAGGGCTCCAAAAGCATGGATCATTTCTTTCAGCACTTGTATTGACCTCCCCTTGAATTAACTTAGACAAGAAGTTGACCGAGAAAATTCCCTTCTTGTTCCAGTTCCAAGACCACACGTCCTCACCTGAAGTATTGAATGCCATTTGAGAGAGATGCCTTTCTAAGGCTTGAAGATCATCTAATCTTCTACCCCTAATCGTTGTTCTCCAATCCCAAGAACCATTAAAATACATCTATCTTACTTTGAAAGAAGCATTTTTATTTCTTTCCATAGCATAAAGTCTAGGATAAAGGTCTTTCAGCTTTGAGACATGACCGATGCTAGCATCTTTCCAAAAAGAAGAAGAAGAATCTTTAGCAACCTTTTTCGAAAACGATTGAATAACGTTCTGGCCTGCAACTTCCACATTCTTACACGTATTGACAATGGAAACCCAAACATTATGACCAACCAAAGGCCTATTAGAAAAAAGACCACCGTCCTCACCATAAAATTCAGAAATGACATCCTTCCATATCACATTAGAACTAGACAGGAACCTGCAAACCCATTTTGCTAACAAAGCATAATTTTTAGCTTTTAAACTAACGATTCCCAAACCACCATTTGACTTGGAGCTTAAAATTTTCTCCCAAGCAACCCAATGTAATTTTTTTTCCTCCTCCTTAAATCCCCAAAAAAACCTTCTTCTTATAGATTCTAAAGATTTTAAAACAGAGTTGGGTGCTTTGAAAAGAGAAAAGTAGAACAACGGGAGAGAAGATAACACCGATTGGATCAGAGTAAATCTTCCGCCTATGGAAAGGCAATGAGACTTCCAATTTGAAAGTTTTTTAAGGAATTTATCTTCCATGACGGACCAAGAAGCTTTTTTCTTCATGTTACCACCAACAGGAAGCCCCAGATAAATGAAAAGAAAGGAGGAGACCTTACACTTTAACATGACTGTCATACTGTTAACCTCCGCTTCCGAAACTCCAATACCAAAGAGATTGCATTTGGATAAATTTATGCGCAGACATGAAACGTCATGAAAGCAATTAAGAATATTAGTAAGAGTTACTAAATTCTTACGAGACCACTTTCCAAAAATTAAAGCGTCGTCCTGATCATGAAACGTCATGAAAGATTCCGATTAGACTTCGCAAGCTGAATGCCCTTGAACAGCCCCTGATCATAAGCAGTCCTGATCATGATCTGTAAGACTTCCCCCACAAGCAAAAAAAGAAACGGAGAAAGAGGATCTCCTTGCCTTAGACCCCTTTTCATGTAAAACTCATCAGAAGGCGTTCTGTTTATCAAAATAGAAATAGAAGCAGATTTAACACAACTACTCATCCAATTGATCCATTTCTCTCCAAAACCCATTTGCTGCATGGTGTGAAAGAGAAACTTCCAGTTTACCGAATCATAAGCCTTTTCAAAATCAACTTTGAAAAGAACATTTTCATATTCTTCTTTTTGGCGTGATTCACAATTTCATTTGCTATTAAACACCCATCCAGCAATTGCCTTCCCGGGATGTAGGCAGATTGATTGCCACTGACGAGCTTGTTCATAACCTTCACCAATCTATTAGCCAGCAGCTTAGCAATTATTTTATACATGCAACCAAGTAAACTGATGGGCCTAAAGTTCGAGATATCCAAGGGATCAATTTTTTTAGGAATCAAAGCAATGAAAGAAGCATTACATCCCCTGGAAATCCTGCCCGATTTTTCAAAGAACGTAACCGCATCAACTATAGACCTGCCAATAACTGACCATAACTTCTTAATAAAATTGAAATTTAAGCCATCAGGCCCCGGRGCTTTCGACCCATTACAAGCCCAAACAACCTCCTTTATTTCCAAAGCAGAAAAAGACGATTCCAAAAAAGCGGCATCATTAGACGATAATTTAGAGAAGAGAGGGCTAAAAAACTTGGGCCTAGAGGAGCAAGGTTCTTTGAATCTATTTGCAAAGTGCTGTAAGAAAGCATCTTTGACAACCAAAGGATCAGAGTTCCAAATCCCGTTACAAAAAATCTCTTTAATTTTATTCCTTCTCCAATGCTGATTAACAACAATATGAAAAAACTTGGTATTTTCATCTCCTTCTAAAACCCACTTAGACCGTGATTTTTGATTGAGATCCGACTTTTCACGATTTTCCAAAAGCATCAGTTCAAAAATCCAATCATCTTTTGGCAATCGGCTATAGAAATACCCCCCTTTTCAGCTTTAGAATCTCAATCAACCAAAACTTTAAAAATCTCATTTTTTTTCTTTTTGATTCACTGGCTAAATTTTTTTTTTACCACATTCTCATGTCATTCTTGAGAGCTTTAACCTTTTCCTTAAAGACAAAATCAGCAACCCCATAGAAAGAGCTTGAAGACCAAGACGAAAGAACCACTCTTTGAAAATCATCGATACCCAACCATGAGTCAAAAACTCTAAACGGTTTGGGCCCCATATTAAAGTCATTAACTTTCAGAAGAATGGGGCAGTGATCAGAAATAGATCTATGTAAGACCTGTACGAAAGGATCTTTCCAAATAGAGAAAAAGTTAGAAGTTACCAGAAAACGGTCGAGCTTGCTCATCTTGGAACCATCCTTGCTAAATCGGGTAAAGCGTCTACACAAAAACCGAGTCTTTTAGCCTCCAACCGACGCATGTTGGTGCAGGGGCAGAGCCACTTGGAGCCAGAGGGGGAATTGGATCCCCCTCAAACTTTAAAAATAAAATTTGAAACAGTTTCCAACTTAAATTACTACCTTGAAACTTTATTTATTTATATCAAATTCTTTATTTTTCCCCTTAAAAAATTCACCTAGTAAAATTTTCGTCTATAATCACCGACAGATCACCCAGAAAGTACCTATGGTTCTGATAGATACCGATATTTTATAAGAATATACAAATGGGTCCCATAGAATCGGATGTTTTCAAGAAAATACCAAATGACCCGGAAATGTAATCTGTTATTGCTTTGTGTTTCCCACCAATAATTTAACCACCAACTTTTGTGACGAATCACCCTTTTAGCAACAAATTTTCCCAAAAAATATCCGTAGATAAAAGTCTTCCATTTAATAGTTTCCGTCACATATTTTATGCAGGAGACGAGGTAGCGTAGGTGTTTCCAAATTGGAACCGTGTGACACTCAACAATACGAGTGACGATGGCAATTTATTTTCATTTAACCTTAAAATTGTGGTGTTGGCTTTTGAATTTGCGTGGTGGCTTCTTCTTTGTAAACATCCCTAAGTGCTCGTTTACCCAACGTTTATCTGGGTAAATGTTTGTCGACAAAAATCAACACTATTACTTACTTACTTGGTAAGATTTTAGTTAACGAAAACAATATACTATGCAATAATTTACCCGGTAAACGCTAAACATGGTAAGAATCGTCGCACTCACTTATCGAGTACACTACAACAAAATCGGGTTTAGAGGACATTCCCAATTTCTAAGTGTCCTATTATAAGACTTAATTTATAGAACCAAAAAAATAAAGCGTTCTATCTAAATGTGTTGTAATAAGTTTATATGACGCTTTTGAACGTCTCAACTCTCAACAAGTTTTTTAGGACATTTTTAATACATAGTGTCACATTAGACAACTTTATAGGACACTTTTGAGAAAGTGTCCTATAAAAACAAATGTCCTATAAAAATTGGGTTTATAGGACACTTTCTCAAAAGTGTCCTATAAAGTTGGTAATGCGACATTTTTTAAATTAAATATGTTCTAAAAAACTTGTTAAGACGCCCAAAAGCGTCATATAAACTTATTACAACACCTTTAGATACGACACTTTATGTTTTGGTTCTATAAATTAAGTCCTATAAAACGGTCTATTGGGACACTTAGAGATTGAGGATATCCTATAAACCCAATTTTGTTGTAGTGGTAAGACTCTTGGTTCTCGTCTTCGCTCTTATCGCTAAGATTATTGGTCATCACCATATGCATCCGATAAAATAATGCAACTTGATAAACAATTAACCGAATATGCGTTTGGAAAACAGTCTCACAAGAATGTGAAAGAGAGAGAAAACAAAAAGGTCTATTTATGCTTTGTGATTTGAGAAAAATGTCTTTTCTTTTCTTTTATGTCAATTTTGTTTTTTATTTTATTTATCCCAATAAATCTAGAAAATAAAATAAACTATCAATAAATGAGAAGTAATTATATTAACCATAATTTTTTCCTTATCAACAATTATTAAAAAATATTTGATT
>NC_037528.1:47980275-47982282 GCF_001531365.2 Cynara cardunculus var. scolymus
TATAATATAATGGATTAAAAATCTTTTAAAAATGTTTTTATATTAATTTTTTCATTTATAAAAATGGATTTTTATTTCAAAAATAAAAAGATGCTCATAATTAAAATTTGTTTTTTCCAAAAAAAAAAAAAAACAAAACAAAAAAGTAAAAGTGGTTTAGTCATTACTCACCCATCACAAAAAGTAAAGGCGATTCTCACCCGTGATTCCACAGTTGAAATGTGTTTGACTGGTTTTTCTTTCTTTGACCAAATGTGTTGTATTATTTCTTTATATATATTATTATTTGTTAAGTGGGATCATCTTTAAGGTAAACTATAGACCCGTAAAATCGTCTGATATGTTTTTAATCTAATTACCACATTTTCGAGGAAATTTTAAAGTTTTTTGGTTGATTTCAATGAATTTTTTTTTTTGTCGATTTCAAATAATTTTTTTGATTGATTTCAACAGATTTTTTTCAAGAAAATACCAAATCACCCAAAAATGTAATCTGTTCTTGATTTGAGTTTATCACAAATAATTTAACCACCAACTTTTATGACGAATCACCCGTTTAGCAACAAATTTTCAAAAAAATATCCGTAGATAAAAGTCTTCCATTTAACAGTTTCCGTCACATATTTTGTGCAGGAGACGAGGTAGTGTAGGTGTTTCTAAATTGGAACCATGTGACACTCAACAATACGAGTAACGATGGCAATTTATTTTCATTTAACCTTAAAATTCTGGTGTTCGCTTTTGAATTTGCATGGAGGCTTCTTCTTTGTAAACATCTCTAAGGGTTCGTTTACCTAACGTTTATCTGGGTAAGTGTTTGCCGATAAAAATCAACACTATTACTTACTTTGTATGATTTTAGTTAACGAAAACAATATACTATGCATTGATTTACCCGGAAAACACTAAACATGGTAAGACTCTTGGTTCTTACTTTCGCTCTTACCGGTAAGATTATTGGTCCTCACCATATGCATTCGATAAAGTAATGTAACTTGGTAAGCGTTTATCCGAATATGCGTTTAATAAACGTACGAAAGGAGAGAGAGAAAAAAAGGTCTCTTTGTATTTTGTGATTTGAGAAAAATGTATTTTCTTCTTTTTTATGTCAATTTTGTTTTTTATTTTATATATCCCAATAAATCTAGAAAATAAAATAAACTATCAATAAACGAAAACGAATTATATCAACCATAATTTTTTTCTTATCAATAATAATTAAAAAGTATTTGATTTTTAATAAAAAGTATATTTCTAGTGAAAATACTAAAACATTTATATGCTTGAAAAAAATATTTAAATTTTAATATTAAGTAATTTTATTTTAGAAATATATATTGTAGTGTAGGCTGTAAAATGACAAATTAAATGAAGTGTATGTTTTTGAAAAAAATTATAAAAATGGAATTTTTTTTCAAAAAATCTTTTAAGGAAAAGATGCTCATAATTAAAATTTGTTTTTTCCAAAAAAAAAAAACAAAAAAAAAAGTAAAAGAGGCTTATGTACCGTTTAATAAGCACTTACTTGGTAAGTGCTTCTTGGCCCTTCTTATGTTCATCCGTTAAGGAAATTTATACGTTAAACACTTACTTTATCGGGTAAGAGTGATAAAAAAGATGGAGAGTTTTACCCGGTAAGTGATGATGGCGACTCTTACCAAGGTAAGCACTTACCCAGTAAAATCGTTACATTCGATATGTTTTGATGTAGTAAAATCTTACGCATCAAAATAAATTATAGTGTTGACTCTTATTGATAAATGTTTACCGAATAAGCATTTGGGTAAACGACTCCTTAATCACCCATCAGAAAAAGTAAAAGTGTTGATTGACTCATCACTCGTCTGAATTGATAGGCTCCGTCACCCCGTGATTTGAATATTGCATCGGGTATAATGTGTTTGACAAAATGTGTTCTATTATCCTTTATATTTTACCGTTTATGTTATATTATATCATTATATGGTACATAATATATATATATATATATATATATATATATATATA
>NC_037528.1:47983677-48002226 GCF_001531365.2 Cynara cardunculus var. scolymus
CTCATGATTAAAGACTAAAATAATGTTTTAAAATTATGATTCACCTGACTGCATCGCACGGGTACACCACTAGTGTGTGTGTGTGTATATATATATATATATATATAATCGTGCATGCATTCACACACATTATATATTAATGATATATTCACACTTATTATTATTATTATTATTATTATTATTATTATTATTATTATTATCATATACGTAAGTATTAGTATTATAATTTTATCTTACTTATTTTGATATTTTTAAAATTGTATAATTTAAAAGTTACTTTTATGGGTAAATATTTATTTGATAATGAAAATATATTTACAATGCACGGGTTTTATTTTTGTCAAGGAGATAGTTCCTCCTAATTACAACGTTAATAAAATCTACTAGTTTTAGGACCTTAATCATTAATTTATGTAAATCATACAAGACTTGATGAAATTATTACTAGTTTCTCATATGAATCCCATTCTAATATGAAAATAAGGGGCTGTTTACCCAATTGTTTATCTGGTAAACGCTTACCGATAGCAGTCAACACTATAATTTATTTTGATGCGTAAAATTTTGGTACATCAAAACATATCGAATGCAACAATTTAATGGGTAAGCGCTTATCTGGGTAAGAGTCGTCATCATCACTTCCCGGGTAAGACTCTATCATTTTCATCGCTCTTACCCGGTAAGATTTTTGGCCCTTCTCATGTTCATCCGATGAGAAAATTTATATGGTAAACACTTACAAAGCAAGTGTTTAGTAAACGATCCCTAGGTAATGGACAACGAAATTAGTATTTAATATCCAAAGTGTTGTAAAAAACCAAAATTACAATATACAAAACATGATATATATATATATATATATATTATATATATATATATATATATATAGAGAGAGAGAGAGAGAGGGGTTGGTTATTATACAAACCTTGACAATTGTGCAACCAATATAACTCAATCTCAACCGTCCATTTCGTTTGATTAATATGTGATTTCATAAAAGTTTTGATTGTTTCTGAATATAAAGTATTGATCATAATTAATGAACCATATTCATTTTCCATAAATATTCAAATCATAATAAATAAACTCTCATCATTTCCATAAATATCTCAATTTATTGGGTTGCATTAGTTGTACAAATGCCACGAGTTGTATTTGAAACAAAATATATATATATATATATATATATATATATATATATATGGGGTTTACCTCACCTTGAAAACGCAGCCACAACACATTCATATTCTCTCAAACAATTATTGAAAGAGGTTTAACCGAAATAAATTCAGCCACCTCTCTTTCATCTCGTTTGAAAAAGCCACCATTTTCAGCCTTCAATTTACCCAAACTTCTTTGTAGTTCCTTCTGCAAACTGCCAATCGGAGCTGTATCCATACCATAACGGCTCCGGCAACCAGTTCCGACGAGGCTCTACCTTTTTCCGATCTTCATATCCACTTACATTCTAAGTATTTTGATCGACCTCACAACATACGAATTTCTGTCATGGAAGATGGGGGAGCTCCATATGTTTCTGCAGATTCGTTTTCCTTTCACAAACCTATAAAAGATAAAATACCGTCACAAGGATCTTCCTCTCGTTGTTGGACTCGGTGGTCTTGGAATACAATTTCACGGTAAAATCTGATTCCTTTCATTTATTTTTCAATTTGCTTCACATTCATAATTAGAGTTCGATGTTATAATATTTTATTATAATTATTTTTATGAGATATATTCAACAAAACACAACAATCTGTTCGAGTATTCAAAAATTTACTTTTAAGATATTATGGTAGTTAAAAGGGAAAATCATCAAAACGACCACAATATAACTGACGTATTAACGAAAATAGTCATTTTTTGAAAAATTGCCAAAATTTAGTGAGCCACACATGTATTTACTTTAGAAAACCAAACACTGTTTGCCTCGATTAAGGGGATCGTCACCACCTCACCGGATCTATCCTGGGTGCGATCCACCATTTTTACCACTCTTTTGTCTTTTAGTTTATATCGATTAAGGAGTGTTTTAATAAATAGGAGACGACGCGTAAACACAATCTACCGTGATAAACCTTTAAAAAGGATTGTACGTGAAGATTTCTAATTTTTACCACTTTTTTTGTACCATTTATATCTTTTTTAGCATCTATATATAAATGTTACCGCAATTTATTTTTCATTTTATACGTAAATGTAAGTAGGTATATATATATATATATATATATATACATATATACATACATACGTACACACACACATATATCTATACTACATATATAACCATTTAAGACAAAGTCTTAAATACAAGTTACTAAGCATAGGTTACAACTATTTTATGCAAGATTTTCAAAAAACTCTTAATTACAACTCATCATGCATGTGGTACAAGCTTTTATGCATTGAATGGCAAATGTTCAGACTTCTTTCTCTCTTCTCTTCCTCTTCTAGAAAAGATCCTTCAAAGCCAAATCAATTTGGGTAAAGTCAAAATTGCTTTCTCTTCTCTTCTTCTTTTCCAGGTTCTTGTTGATGTATGTTTTTTACAAAAACCAAATCAGTAAAGTCAGCACATGATTTCTTGAATTGCTGCAAACTTTGCATAAATGGATGGTTACCTAGAAGCCTTCCTCGGTGCATATAACCAGACTTTTGAGGTTTTGATTTCTTCACAACTTCTTCAAGATCCTAGCAATTTCTCTGAGGTATTGAGGTTTTAATTTTGCTTTCTGAATTCTCTTTATATTCCTACTGTTTGCATTCTCTACCCATGTTTGCTTTCTGAATTCTCTGAGGTATTGAGGTATTGTGGGTTCAATTCATTTGACCCAAATAAACCATTTTTATGCCTTCAATCCTCAATCCAACCTCAAAAATCATCACCGGAGGTTTTAAAACCCAAATACGAGTAGCAATGATGTCTTTAGCTGTAATATTTGTATGTTTTCTACTGTTCATCTTGATAAGTACATACATTCCTAGAAGAAGAAAGAACTCACATTTAGAAGATCTGATGGTTATTTACCTCCACCGCCATCGCTCCGCCAGTCTCCTCCCGCTGGTGTTCACCTTCGACAAGCTTCAATCATCGACAAACAGAGGTCTGAGTGAATACAAAAGAAGAAAGCGGCCACAATGGAGGTGGATGTAAAATGTAATTTTAAAATTAAAAAATATATTAAAAAATTATGATGTGAAAGGAGGATGATGAAGGAGGGATGTATGAGAATTGACAAGAGGTGGGGTTTAGGGTGGCGGTAGCAATCCCTTCACCTATCTATCTATATCTATATTTCTTTATATTAAAATTTATATATGTACATCTCTCATACATAGAAACCATTCATTTTAGTCTTCTTTTTCTCAATTCCCCATTATGAAAAGACTTGAAGAACACAATCACAGCCTACCCCCTCCCTCATTAATATATATATATATATATATCTATATATATATATCTATATATATATCTATACTATTTTATAAAATAAATTTAACAAAAGTCTTCAAGTCTTAAAATACTAAATGATCAAGATACCCTTTATATCACTTTTTTACCAATTCCTCTCTTCACATACACTCACCCTCTCACATACACTCACCCTCTCATATACACTCACCCTCTCACAACCGATTTTTTTAAACTTATAATTTTAAATTTACACTTTATACCACTATAATTGTAATTGGAACCATAACTCTTATTTATTCAAATTGTATTAATATGTAAAGACCAAGTGTAACTATATCATCGTTAAATCTTATTTTATAAAACCAGTGGAACTTCAAAATTGTTAAAATTCATGGCTTCCGCCGCATTGCGCGGGTACACAACTAGTATATATATACATACGTACACATATATACGTACATACATACGTAAATATGTGTACGTTAGTAATACTTTCACATATATACGTAGAAAAATACGTATTTAAAATGTACGTGAATATACGTAAATATGAGTATATTTTTAATACGTACACATATATACGTATACGTGTTAAGTTTTATTTACTTTATTTTATATGTAAATATATATGTGTTGTTTGAAAATACATGTATATATACCTATAAAAATACGTACGTAAAACGTACGTAAATATACGTAAATATGTGTACATGTTTTAATACGTACACATATATACGTATACATGTTAAGTTTCAATTTTTGAACCTATTTATATCTATTTTTTTACGTAATGCATCTCTATATATATAAATGTTACCGCAATTTATTCTCGTTCTTTTACGTAAATGTAAGTACGTATATACATACATAAAGATACATAAATATGCATACGTTACTAAATACATACACATATATATGTAGAAAAATACGTACGTGAAACGTACGTGAATATACGTAAATATACGTACGTGTTTTAATACATACACATATATACGTATAGATGTTAAGTTTCATTTACTTCATTTTGTACGTAAATATATATGTGTTGTTTGAAAATACATTTATATACGCGTTTAAAAATAGGTACGTAAATATACGTAAATATGCGTACGTATTTTAATACGTACACATATATAAGTATACGTGTTAAGTTTCAATTTTTGTACCATTTATATCGCTTTTTTTTACATAATGCATATCTACATATATAAATGTTACTGCAATTTGTATTGTTTTTTTTACGTAAATGTAAGTAGGTATATATATACGTATATACATACGTGAAGATACGTAAATATGCATACGGGTTTTAACCCGTACACATATATACGTATCAAATACGTACGTAAATATACGTAAATATGCGTATGGGTTTAAACCCGTACGCATATATACGTACAGATGTTAAGTTTCATTTACTTCATTTTGTACGTAAATATATGTGATATTTGAAAATATATGTATATATACGTATAAAAATACGTACGTAAAACGTACGTAAATATATGGTAAATATGTGTATGTGTTTTAATACATCCACATATATATGTTAAGTTTCAATTTTTGTACAATTTATATCGTTTTTTTTTTATGTAATGAATCTTTATATATATAAATGTTAGCGCAATTTATTTCGTTTTCTTTACGTAATGCAACTCTATATATATAAAGGGAAATTTATAAAAATAACCATTTTATACAACATTTATAATTATGGAAACGCAAAAATTATTTTTATATGTTTTGGGTTTCGTAAATCAGATATAATATCTGATTAACGAAATTTGACCTCTATTTTGTCATTTTGTGTTTTTTATTTACCAATTAAGGGGTGTTTTTAATAAAAATGGAAAAACACATAAAATGTGTCATTTTACGTATTTAATTTTAAATTTCACGGTTTTTCGTTATAAAATAACCGGATGATAATTAGGGGGCAGTCCTGGTATTTTTTTGTTTTTTGGTATTTTTAATAAAACTTATACGCCATTGAAGTTGTATTTTTTAACTTTTTTAGAACCAAATTTCATTGGTATTTTTATATCGCTTTTTTTTACGTAAATATGCGTACGGGTTTTCACCTGTACACATATATACGTATAAATACTTACGTAAAACCCGTACGCATATATGTAACTATCTATGTATTTATACAAAATAAATTTGTATTTCAGGGGGCCATACGAATCTCTACTTACTTTGAGGGCTCAGACCTCAGTAATTAAAGATATTAGAAAAGCACCTGGGGACAACGACATGCGTCTGAACATGTTTAGAAACACATGTTTCGGCCCTTGGTTGGATTTATCCAACCCCTATTCAGACTCGTGTCTTGTCAATTGGATGGTGCAATGTGAGGACCTCTCTGTCTCTTCGCTGAAGGAAGAAATCTATTATAATGTCGGAGGGTTCAGCCTACGGTTCGGCATACATGAGTTCTGTCTGATCACGGGGTTAAGATTTGGGTCGGATCTTCACCCCTCACATAACACCTGTTCCATACGAAGATTGTTTCCAAACAATCTTCGTAATATTAAAGTCGGACATTTTAAAAATAAAATGTCCGACTTAAATAATGTATCAGACGATGACACAGTGCGTGTCTGCCTGGTCATCATGCTCCACTTATTTTTTCTGGGACGAAAGCCAACCCACAACATTGAAGATCGGATTTTGCATCTAGTTGACGATCTGGAGTCCTGGAACCGATACCCGTGGGGCTCATACATATGGCGTATGACATACCCTCAAATAAAGAATGCTTTCGAGCGGCGCAGACACAACAATTGGCMKCSCTCGAAGTASACACTATACGGTTTCATATATGCCTTCAAGGTCGGTGAATTTTTTACAACAATGTTAAACTACTTATTTAGTGATTATTTGACATTCTCTAACAAACAATTTTTTCTTAACATACCAGATATGGATCTTGGAGGCATTGTCCGGAACTCGACCCTATTTTTGTTATCCTCCTTCCCTCCCGAGGGATTTTGGATGGCAACGAATTAAGATGATGAATTGGGAAGAGTGTTGTGCACTATCCACCATTGCCAAGGTCTGTTTCATTGATTATAATTTTAACATTTGACGGCTTTTTTTTTGGTTAACTATGTTCCAAATTATATACTAATTTATATTTTTATAGAAATCCTCTCGGGCCCTGACCGAGTTGGTGCCGACATATTTGGAGGAGTCGGCCCAATGGTGGATAGACATCATTGAATATATAGAAAGGAATAATTATGGACACCCGGATAATAACGAGGCTGACGCGGACTTCCAATCATCGGGACCACGTCAGTCCTTTGCCGCGCACACGTCTGAAAGACCTACGTACGAGCAGCAAACTCGCCATTCATCAGCTGCAAATATGGACACACAATGGCGTGATGAATGGCTCAAACATCAGGCTCAGGTCGATGGGAGGCTCGCTTCAATAGAAGCGAGATTATCTGAATTTGTGCGTGGACAAAATACGACTAATCCTCCACACCACAGTAGTCCGCATGACGTCTACGTAAGAGCATTTATTCTTGTCGATGTTTTAATTTGCATGTTAAAAATTACATAAACAATAAATTTGCACGTTAATAATTATATAAACAATAAATTTATATTGGATGTCGTAGCATCAGCCTCCGATGACGCATGCGGCGATATATATACCGGATGCTTTTCCATCATGGGATGCGGTAAATATGTTTAAGGTTTTATTGATTTTATTTTAATAATTAACAAGTATATTAAAAAAAATTATTTTTATTGATTTTTTGCTTAAACAGTACATACCGGCGCCCTACACCCCAATGGATACGGTAAGTTGTGCCTTCATAATGTTTTTATTTATGAAGTCAATAATTAAATTAGATAAACTTTTTAATAAATATTAGCTTGTGCCTACACAGTCTATGTCGCAGCAACCTCCGATGGATGTTGCGGCATCTACAAAATGCGACGTTCCATTGGTCGCTAAGAAAGATGATGCCACCGTGCCCGACCTGCCTGCGAAGCGATTGACCAAGAAATCGCGGTGGATCTCCTCTCCTTGGACCGCATTTGTAAAGGGAAAAAAAGAAGGAGAAGGTCGTTGACGAAGAGGCAAGCGTCGCACAGTTGTATGACTCCGGTCGGTTAACCTCAGTTAGGTTAACAACCCTCCAGTATTTGGAGGCTAACGTGGAGTTTTGGGGACGACTGTTGGGCAAGCTTGGTTCAGGCTATTTGGGAAACAAAGTATGAGAATTACACAAATTTGTATAAATTGAAAAAATCTATTTTTTTCGCATTTAATTATAATTGATTCATTGTTCTGTATTTTTAGCATCTTGATGCGTGGACCATCTATCTTCTCCGACAGAGGCGACCAACAGACCGTTGGACCATCATGCCGCCTTGTTGGATACCAAATTTATCCACCGAAGGGCTTGGGCCTAGGTCGCAGAAGATGTGGGGCGATGGTAGACACGAGCCATTTCCGTCATGGCGAGACGTCGACCGGGTTGGTAGAATACGGCTTCAATTATTTTCCGTACATAAGATATTTTATGTATCAATTGTTATTCACAACTTATTTTTCCAGGTATTCATCCCAATTAACATACCGAATGCTCACTGGGTGACCGGGAAGCTCGACTTGAGGTCATGGCATTTGACCGTATACGATACTTGTCTGCCGCACATGTTCAAGAAAGAGACCATTAGAATCATCCACATGCTGAAGCAGTCCCTCCTCGAATTCCTATTAGAATAGAATATTATGTAAGGGTCGGGGACAAAATTAACATACCGACTGTTAACATATTTCATTCGGACGACACGCCACGACAGACGGGACCGCTCGGCGATTGTGGGGTTTTCTACTGCATGTTTGTTGAGCAATTGTCGCAAGGACTAGAGGTCAATTGTGATACGCCTACCGACGTTCAGGAGATGATGTTTCGTCAACGTATGGCATCGATATTATATTCAACGCGTTTTGCTTAATCCAAATAATAAATTTATTCTTTGTAAATGACATTGTTTGCACTATTGAAGAGAAGAAAAAAGCAATCAAGCAATTGCAAAAGAAGATTCGAGCGGAGGAAAAAATTGTGAAAGACATCGCGAAGGGGTACCTAGTGATGCAAGAAATGATCAATGAAAAACATTACTGGATCGAGTCTTGCCAACAACTTTACCCAGAAGGAAACTAACATGAATGTTATGTATTAATGTTTTTGTTGTCGTTGATTTTTTTCAGTTTAATGTTACGTCTGAATGGTGTTGTTTCAGTCTTTTCGTCAATGTATTGATGGTTAATATTCATGCATTTCTAAATCAAACTTCCATTTCCCATTAGAACAACAAAAGTACACTTAAAAATCGTACATTTACTTACTTAAATCGTAAGTATCAAATACATAGTCTTGTGTAGTATCAGGTTCAGATGGACCACAATCGCTTGGATAACTAACTAATCTTCGACCACTACTTGAACTTCTGTGCGTCGGCCTAGAAGCTGGCATCGAACTCAGACAGTTATATCGAAAATGTCCACTCTGGCCGCATCGACTGCAAGTTTTCACTATTGGTTCCTCATCTCGTGAAGGGATACGATCGCGGTTGCGTAGCCTGCTTGAGTTTTGTATGTCCAAGGGAGGGGGTAGGACGGTCAAACGTTCGTTGAGCAACACATATTCAGCTTCTGGTGGAAGGGGAGTGACTTCCTCCTCGTATGTTGCACGGTAAGAGTCGGAATTGAACCAAACAGAACAGAATTGACTGCAGTCTTGAATATCTAAACTTCGAGCAACATAAATCACATAACCGCAAGCTATTCCAGAAAGTTGCCATTGCATGCATGTACAAGTCTTAGCATGCAAATCACACGTTCCTTTCTTATAGCGGTCGTCAACTTCAAACAACAAATCGCTAATGGGATATACCTTCCAATTTGCGCTCCTATGTATTCTCTTATCTAATTTGGCCTCCGCCCAAGGAGTCACGACATTCATCATTTGCGCTGCAGATATTTGATATCATTAGCATATGTTACATAATCAAACATATAGTCAAAGGATGGTTGAATTTACCTCCGTTATGTCGATGTATGAAATACCATTGTTGTAATGTCGTCCGATAAAATTCAACTAACATTGTTATCGGAAGATAGCGTACAAACCGCGTTACTGAGTTGACGGACTCAACACTATTGGACGTTATTGCACTGTAACGTAATCCAACGAAGTGCGATCGTGCCCATCTAGCGTAGCCAACTTCCTCAAGATATTGAGCGGCTCTAGGTAGACTGTGTCGCATCAAATCCATAGTAGCTTCAAAGTCCTACAACCGGTAAGCTTTGCATGCCTCCCAGAAAATCCACCGTTTCCTTTTCTCTTTAGTAGAGTTTAGGCAGAGGTTTTGGCTCAGATGCCGACAACAAAGTCCGTGGTACGTAGAAGGAAATACAGTTCATGTGGTCAGGTCGATAGAGGCAGCCCTATCGGTGATGAAGGTTAAATTGGGCACATCACCGATACACTGCCTAAGCTTATGTAAAAACCATGTCCATGACGTGCCACTTTCTGTCTTCCCTACTCCCAATGCAATGGGTACGATACCATTGTTTCCATCCATGTCGACCGCTAAGAACATGGTGCCAACATACGGCCCCTTCAGATGGGCACCGTCCATTATAAGAAGCGGTCTCATGTGTCCTAGAAATGATCGAATCTGCAGATGAACGAGATTAAAAATGTAATTTCAGAACATAAAATTATGACAACAATTATAAAATATGACAAAATTATTACCGAACAACCGAGTGCGACAAACAGCATGTCGAATCATCCTAGTGGATCAAGAGCGATCTCTGTCACAGTCCCAGGATTTGCTAGCTTTAGATTGTGACAATAAACCGGGAGTAGGTTAAACGACAATTCCAGGGTCCCCTCAACAGTTGCAAGGCATACATCTTTGCTCGCCATGCTTGGTGGTAGGAGTTGCTAATAGTGAACCGTTGGTTCACATCTTCCATGATTTCTTTACCACGGTACACTCTCCTACAATCCTTTAGACTGTCTGCTAGTATATGACCCAAAACCTTTTTGTTCGCATTACGGTGGTTTGGATGCACTTGGGACCTTGAACATGTGTGTTCATCATGGAGCTTGCGTACCTGAAAAAAAATGGTACCATCGATGGAAACAGCCATCAAACGCCAATCACAGTCCGAATCTGAGTGACACACCACCTCGTACCGGTATTTGGAAGATTTCTTTACTTTCGTCTGAAAGTTTTCAAGAATGCACTTTAATCCCACTGCGAGTTTAAGTGCTTCCTTCGAGTCAAAGGTTTGTAGAACTTTGACATGAGATGTAGGCTGGTAGGAAATGTTTCCCTTTCTACTTTTGATAATTAGGTCCGGACAAGGTGATGGGTTGAGCATACCCCAAAAACTATTCCTTACCGGCTTGATATCTTCATAATTGGAGTTATCGTCGTCTTCGGGTATGTTCAAAATTTCGGCAGCAATAGAAACATCTTCTGCCATATCTACCTCCTACAACGGTTTTGACAGTTCGAGAGATCGGATCGGGTACGGGTTGGGAGACTGCATCAGAGGCATGTTCAAGTCTTGAACAAAATAAATGTCAGGTTCAACGGTAACTTTTTGTTCAAGATATGAATTTCCAGCACCATCGTAGGGGAAGAAGGTGCTTCGATTTTCACCACTTCCACTGCTAGGGAAGAAAGTGCTTTGATTTAGACCAGGAACACAACCGGTAGGGAAGAGTGTGCTTGGACCATATGGGTTTGCAACGCTAATGTCGGGGAAGAGTGTGCTCACAGCACCGGTGTAAAAAGTGTTTGGACCTCCCGGGTTTCCATTTGATGGATTTCCTTCATAACCTCCATTGTCGACAACATATAGTGTCAACATTTCTGGTAAAGTTTGACGAATGGCGTTGTGGAGGATTACCACATCATCGTCGTCCATAAAACTGATATAACGTATTCGTTTTAAAAAATAAATTGAAAGGACCACGTAAACTTAAATTTTTCGTCACACGTTTGACGACCCCAGAATACGTTATTGGCGAAGACAAATGTATTGCACATGTGGGGGAGGTTATCGAAAGGTACTCTAAAACACCATTTATATCTTGGAATAAACCACCACTTTGAAGATACATACAAACATTATCACTTTGACGTGATTTCATGTTTTGTGATGGTTGATTGTATTTAGTGGGTTAATGGTTGTGATGGTTTATTTTGTTTATTGTGTTTAATGGGTTAAGGGTTGTGAGAGTAAAATATATGAGAAGAGAAATGGAAGGGAATGTGTGAAAAATTATGAAGTAGGAGGTTGATATTTATAGTGAAATTGGTATTAGAAAAAAAATAATTTTTTTTTAACACGGATCGCCCCCATCTAGTACACCGTGTCCAAGAAAATAAAATTTCAAATTTTTTTTACTTAGAAAAGGGGGATCGCCCCCATATAGTGCGGATCGCCCCGGGTGGTCATTCCGGCAAAAACTCTAAAATGTGGTTATTTTGTGGCAAAGAGTTGTGTAAACCGGTTAGTTTTATAAATTTTCCTTGTTATAAAGCTCCTTTAATTTTGGTTAAGAATTTAAGTTCTAAAATTATATTAGGTACCCCGTTTATCACCCAATTATATCCAATTAATATAACAGAAAAAAGATTATCAACCAAGTTGTTAAATAAAGAGATTATTTTTGAATTTGTCACTTCTATTATCACAAAAAGAAATAAATAGATTATCATCTAATTTATTTATTTTTTTGTAAAATAATAAGCGATCTTTTAAAGCCTTATTTTTTGACAAAATTATTTTTAAGCTCTGTACAATGACAAGCTCTTTAATAGACAATTTTCTTCCAGATTTTTAAAGTTTTACAGGAAGAATGAGTCAAGGCAAAAAAATTATCCTTTCAAAAGAGTCATTATCAAAGAAGGATTCTCAATCGGAAGCAAAGCCTCCAATTCTCAGACCATATGCTACTAATTATCAAACTTTCCCAGTTATGCCAAATCGTTTTGCTCCCCTTGCTTCTGGCCCAAGGCCAAGGCCGAACACATTATTCAATAATTCTCAAGTAGTACCATCTCCTGTCAAGATGAATATTTCTCCGGTCAAAACCCTTCACCACCTACATATTCTAAGGTCGTTGAGTCGCCTCCATCTTATTCTAAAAGAATCGAGCCTTCTACCCATTCTCAATCAGAATCACCTTTTTCTCAATATATCATAAATCCTCATGACCATTTTATCAAAGTTCTTGAACCTATGGAAACAGAGATGGTTACATCCCATTATGGATCCCTTATAAATTTTATTTATCCAAAGAACTGTCATTTTATAGACAGTGACGAACAAAAAACCCGCAACTTTTATCAGGCTATCCTTATTGATACCGAGTCCATTGTAATAGAACATAATTTTTGTCCAAAGGAACCTTCAAAGGTCACTTACAGCAAGGTGAAACTCAAAGAGGTTCTTTCTTTAGAAGATTGGAATCAAAAGCCCTATTCTAAGAAAACTCTAAGTGGCTTTCCCCCTCTTACTCATTATACTTATTATGATTATCAGCAAGCATGGACCAAGGCGTTTCTTTTAAGAAATTTTGATCATTCTTGGTTCTTCTATTTCGACCCAAATTTCCCATACTTGTATCCTACATGGTTTATCAATTGGTTCAAACACATGGGAATTATTCCTGAAACCTTTCCTCCTCCTGTTGTAGAAGGATTTTATAAATTTAAGACCTACTTCACCACAGATTCTAATTCACCCTTCGAGCATTATAAACCACAAGAAGGAATGTCTCCTTCGACTTCAGTCAGAAGATATAGAATAAAGTGGTGGGATAAGTATTCTAATGATAGAGCCACTGTTAAAGCTGTCGATGAATTCTACAACAAGTTGCGATCTCAATCATCCCTGGTGCAATCTCCTGTACGCGATAATATTCCAGAAGAAGACACGATGTTAATTTCTAGAATTCAAGCATGCTCATCTCCGGCAGAGATAGCAAAGATTATCAAAGAAATAAAGAATTCTCCACCCGCCTCTTCGTCTTCGGAAAACTTTGAATTATATCAAGATTCCCAAGATCCTTTTGCTGATCTTTAAGGGCAAAATTATCAATATGTGAGTGATTATTATCAATGTGAGAATAAAAGATTGTGTGATTATTATCAATGTAAGCAGACAGTGAGTATGTGTTATTATTATCAATGATTGAAGTTATTATCAATATTTGAGAACAACTTTGTGTTTGTTACTATTATCAATGTGTGAGTATACACTGGGTGTAGTCTCTCCTAAAAAAAATTTATTGTACGAATATGTAATCTCTTTTAGAGATTTTCTATTATAAGTTCGATTAAAACTTTATTATCAAATTTTTATTATAAAGACTAGCGGTCGATCAATATGCCTTTATCGAAGATCGATAAAGGACTACCAATTACTCAAGATCATGTTGCACGCCCGACAAGTTCAAGCGGTGCTATCAAATCAAGTGTCGAGAGTAAGAGTGAAGATTCTGCAATACCCATTATAAACAAAGCTCGTTCCCGTTGAAGTGACAAAAGTATATTATGACAATGTTGAAAGTTTTCAAGCACATTTATCAAGACAAATAATTTTGAAGATGGACAACTGCCCGTTCAAAGCAACAGTTCCTGTTCATTTTATGCTTATAAAAGGAAGAGCATTCTCAAGGCAAAGGGCATCAATCTTCCATCACCTCTACACTTCTCCAACCAACCATCCTCCATATTCTTCAATTGTTTAGTTAGTTTATGTCTAAGATTTCTAATGAGAAGATTGTAATTTCTACTTCTCGATGTTCCAAGTCTCTAGATCTCCAACTTATTTTCAGTCCTATTGTCAATTCTTCTTCATCCAACGATTGTAATTCTTCATCTCCAATTATAAATCAAAGTCGAGATTATTCTAAAGGTATTGTTTCTAAATTTTTTACTTGATGTTTATTATTTTTTCGATTTTACACACTACTTGCCATCTATTATTAACCTACTTATTTTATCAACTTATTCAGTGAATTATTAATCACTTATAATTCATCACCCTTCGATTTTAGCATTGAATTGGGCAATATGTTTGACCAAATGTGTTGTTTTATCCCTTGTATATTATTATTTGGAAAAATTGTATTAAAATGGAACCAATTTTCACCTAATTTTTATTTTGGGGAACCAACTTTTAAAATCGTCATTTTGGGGAACCAACTAGCACCTAATTCTTATTTTGGGAAACCAACTTTCAAAATCGTCATTTTGGGGAACCAACTTGCACCTGATTCATATTTTGGGGAACCAAATTGCAAAATAATTATAGAAAAATAACTAAAATTCGTTTTTTTTAAAAATTAATGCAATAAAATCTATTTTTCATTTCAAATCTCGTTTTTTTAATTTAGATATCAAATTGAACATTAAAAAAAATCCAAATTACCACAATAAAATTTATTTTTTGTTAATGCAAACAAAAATAAATTTAATAGAAAAAAAATTAATTGATGCATTAAAAAATAAATATTAAATATCACATTCAAGATTTTTGTATCTAACCAATCCGTATCAATTAATTTTTGTCTTTTAAATTGATTTTTTGCATTAGTAATAAACAATTTTTATTGTGGTAATTTGGATTTTTTTTTGAATGTTCAATTTGATATCTGAATTAAAAAAAACAAGATTTGAAATAAAAAATAGATTTTATTGCATTAATTTTTGGAGAAAAACGAATTTTAGTTATTTTTATATAATTATTTTGCAAGTTGGTTCCCCAAAATAGGAATYRGGTGCAAGTTGGTTCCCCAAAATGACGATTTTGAAAGTTGGTTCCCCAAAATAGGAATYAGRTGAAAGTTGGTTACATTTTGGTGCAATTTTCCCTAACTATTTATGCTACATTAATTATTTTGTACATATAATTTTTAAATATATATATATATATGTATATATATATATATATATGTATATATGTATATATATGTATATATGTATATATGTATATATATGTATGGTTGGGTTGGGTTCACGTGAGATCACTATGTTTCTATAAGATTCGTGAGACCATTTTTTTACACTTGAAACTTTACAGCAAAACACTGTACACTTACAGTGTTTTGCTGTGAAGTTTCAAGTGTAAAAAAAAGGTCTCACAAGTCTTATAAAAACAAGTTTGTCTCACGTGATACCAAGTATATCTATATACTACATTAATAAACATTTAGACCAAAAGTATTAATTACAAGTCTTACAACATAAAATACTATCAATTTATGCAAGAGATTCAAAAATCTCTTAATGTGTTGCTTTTGTTTGGGTGTTCATGTGAATTTTTAAAACCGAGTCTTTTAGCCTCCAACCGACACATGTTGGTGCAGGGGCAGAGCCACTTGGAGCCAGAGGGAGAATTGGATCCCCCTCAAACTTTAAAAATAAAATTTGAAATAGTTTCCAATTTAAATTACTACCTTGAAACTTTATTTATTTATATCAAATTCTTGTTTTTTTCCCCTTCAAAAATTCACCTAGTAAAATTTTCGTCTGTAATCACCGATAGATCACCCAGAAAGTACCCATGGTTCTGATAGATACCGATATTTTATAAGAATATACAAATGGGTCCCATAGAATTCGATGTTTTCAAGAAAATACCAAATGACCCAGAAATGTAATCTGTTATTGATTTGTGTTTACCACCAATAATTTAACCACCAACTTTTGTGACGAATCACCCTTTTAGCAACAAATTTTCCCAGAAAATATCCGTAGATAAAAGTCTTCCATTTAATAGTTTCCGTCACATATTTTATGAAGGAGACGAGGTAGTGTAGGTGTTTCTAAATTGGAACCGTGTGACACTCAACAATACGAGTGACGATGGCAATTTATTTTCATTTAACCTTAAAATTGTGGTGTTTGCTTTTGAATTTGCGTGGTGGCTTCTTCTTTGTAAACATCTCTAAGCGCTCGTTTACCCAACGTTTATCTGGGTAAATGTTTGTCGACAAAAATCAACACTATTACGTACTTACTTTGTAAGATTTTAGTTAACGAAAACAATATACTATGCAATAATTTACCCGGTAAACGCTAAACATGGTAAGAGTCGTCGCACTCACTTATCGAGTACACTACAATAAATTCGGGTTTATAGGACATTCCCAATTTCTAAGTGTCCTATTATAAGACTTAATTTATAGAACCAAAAAAATAAAGCGTCCTATCTAAAGGTGTTGTAATAAGTTTATATGATGTTTTTGAACGTCTAAACAAGTTTTTTAGGTTATTTTTAATACATAGTGTCACATTAGGCCACTTTATAGGACACTTTTGAGAAAGTGTCCTATAAAAACAAATGTCCTATAAAAATTGGGTTTATAGGACACTTTCTCAAAAGTGTCCTATAAAGTTGCTAATGCGACACTATGTATTAAAAATGTCCTAAAAACCTTGTTAAGACGTCCAAAAGCGTCATATAAACTTATTATAACACCTTTAGATAGGACACTTTATATTTTGGTTCTATAAATTAAGTCATATAAAACGGTCTATTGGGACACTTAGAGATTGGGGATGTCCTATAAACCCAAATTTGTTGTAATGGTAAGACTTTTGGTTCTTTTCTTCGCTCTTATCGGTAAGATTATTAGTCATTACCATATGCATCCAATAAGATAATGTTACTTAATAAACACTTAACCGAATATGCATTTAGTAAAGAGTCTAAAGAACAAGAGTCTGAAAGAGAGAAAAAACAAAAAGTAAAAAGTTCTTTTGTGCTTTGTGATTTGAGAAAAATGTCTTTTCTTTTCTTTTATGTCAATTTTGTTTTTTATTTTATTTACCCCAGCAAATCTAGAAAATAAAATAAACTATCAATAAATGAAAAGTAATTATATTAACCATAATTTTTTTCTTAAAATCAACAATTATTAAAAAAAATATTTGATTTTTAATAAAAACTATATTTCTAGTGAAAATATGTAGACTGTAAAATGACAAATTAAATAAAGGGTATCTATTAAATATTTTAAATAAACGAGATTAGATTATAATATAATGGATTAAAAAGTTTTTAAAAAGGTTTTTTTTGTTTTTGAAAACAATTATAAAAATGGATTTTTGTTTCAAAAATATTAAAAAAAAATCTTTTAATGAAAAGATGCTAAGAATTAAAATTTGTTTTTTTCAAAAAAAAAAAAAAAAACAAAAAAAAAGAAAGAAAGTAAAAGTGGCTGATTCACCCATGACTCATCTGAATTGATAGGCTCATCACCCCCTGTGATTTCACTATTAATCGGTTAATGTGTTTGACCAAATGTGTTGTATTATTCCTTTATGTATTACTATTTATGTTATATTATACAATTATTTTGTACATACAATTTTTAAATATATATATATATACATACATATATATATATATATATATATACTATCTTATAAATCATTTGGTTAAAACTTTTAAAAACTATTAAACATATTCATCCTAAACGATTTCATCTATATCCGATTTCATTCCATATCTGAATTCGTGTAATTAACTACAAATAAACACAATCAAATACAAGATAAACATCTCATTTTAAATATAAAAAATCTAAAATATAATTAGTATAATCATTAAATTTTAACAGAATATTTAGTTATTATCTTCATAAAATTTATAATATTAAACCAAAAATAAATTGTTTTATTATTAAATTTAAATTAAATTATATATAAAAAAATATATTCTATATTATAAATCATTTGATAAAAACTCTTGAAAATCAATTTTTATGCGTAAAGTACTGTTTATTAATGCATATTACTTAAAACTCAAGATTATAAGTAAACTGTGCATAGATACAACTTATTAAAGCTCCATATTTGAATTCGTGTAACTAACTGCAGATAAACACAATCAAATACATGATAAACATCTCATTTTATCTTTATAAAATGTTATATTATTAAAAAAAATTATTTCATTATTAAACTTAAATTAAATTATAATAAATAAATATATTAAAGAAATTACATAAAAAATTAAAACTTTTAAATAGTTGATTTGATATTAACATTGATATATA
>NC_037528.1:48002680-48004150 GCF_001531365.2 Cynara cardunculus var. scolymus
TTATTCAAAAATAAAATCATTATTGTTTTTTTTTTAAAACACATAATCTATACTATCTATGCTATATTATAAAACATTTGACAAAAACTTTAAAAATAATTATTAATGCACGAATTATTGTTTATTGATGCATATTACTTAAAATTTAAGATTACAAGTAAATTATGCAGCAAAATACATCTCGATTTTTATGTTTTATTTTATTTTTTGTCTTTGTCGATGTTAYAATACGATTTTATGTGTTTTTTAAGAAAACAATAATGATTTTATTTTTGAATAAAATATAAATTTGAAAAATTCATAAAAATTTGAAAAAAAAATATATCAATGTTAATATCAAATGAACTATTTAAAAGTTCTCGTTTTCATGTAATTTCTTTATTTATAATTTAGTTTAAGTTTAATAATAAAATAATTTATTTTTGGTTTAATAATATAACATTTTATAAAGATAATAATTAAGTATTTTGTTAGAACTCAATGATTATCTTAATTATATTTTAGATTTTTTATATTCAAAATGGAATGTTTATCTCGTATTTGATTACGTTTATATGCAGTTAATTTCACGAATTCCAATATAAAGCTTTAATAAATTGTATTTACGCACAATTTACTTGTAATCTTGAGTTGTAAGTAACATGCATTAATAAACAGTATTTTATGCATAAAAAATGACTTTAAGAGTTTTTGTCAAATACTTTATAATATAATATATAAATTACCCATTATTGAAAACACAAAATCCAAAGTGTTGTAAAAAAACCAAAATGAAAATATAAAAAACATGATATATATATATATATATATATATATATATATATAATATGTATGTATATATGGTTTACCTCACCATAAAAACGAAGGCAAAACACATTCATATTCTCACAAACAATTACTGAAAGAGGTTTAACCTATCTCTTTCATCTCATTTGAAAAAGCCACCATTTTCAGCTTTCAATTTACCCAAAATTCTTTGTATTTCCTTTTGCAAACTGCCAATCGGAAGCTGCATCCGTATCACAGCGGCGCCGGCGACCAGTTCCTACTACGAGGCTCTACCTTTTTGCGATCTTCATATCCATTTACTTTCTACGTATTTTGATCGACCTCACAACATACGAATTTCTGCCATGGAAGATGGGGGAGCTTCATATGTTTCTGCAGATTCGTTTTCCTTTCACAAACATATGAAAGATAAAATACCATCACGAGGATCTTGCTCTCGTTGTTGGAATCGGTGGTCTCGGAATACAATTTCACGGTAAAATCTGATTCCTTTCATTTTATTTTTCGATTTGCTTCACATTCTGTATATGTATTTATCTATATATATATGTATATGTATCTATCTATCTATCTCTCTCTCTCTCTATATATATATATGTATCTATCTATATATATATATCTATGTACCGTTTATATCGTTTTTTTTACGTTATGCATCTCTATATATATATACGTTACCGC
>NC_037528.1:48004404-48020048 GCF_001531365.2 Cynara cardunculus var. scolymus
TATATATATATACGTTACCGCAATTTATATCGTTTTTTTTACGTAAATATGCGTACGGGTTTTCAACCGTACACAGATATACGTATAAATACTTACGTAAATATGTGTACGGGTTTTCAACCGTACACATATTTACGTATAAATACGAACGTAAATATGCGTATGGGTTTAAACCCGTACGCATATTTACGTATAAATACGTATGTAAATATGCGTACGGGTTTAAACCCATACGCATATATGTATTTGTCTATGTATTTATACAAAATAAATTTGTATTTCAGGGGCCATACGAATCTCTACTTACTTTGAGGGCTCAGACCTCAGTAATTAAAGTTATTAGAAAAGCATTCGGGGACAACGACATGCGTCTGAACATGTTTAGAAACACATGTTTCGGCCCTTGGTTGGATTTATCCAACCCCTATTCAGACTCRTGTCTTGTCAATTGGATGGTGCAATGTGAGGACCACTCCGTCGCTTCGCTAAAGGAAGAAATCTATTATAATGTCGGAGGGTTCAGCCTACGGTTCGRCAGACATGAGTTCTGTCTGATCACAGGGTTAAGATTTGGGTCGGATCTTCGCCCCTCACATAGCACCTATTCCATACGAAGATTGTTTCCAAACAATCTTCGTAATATTAAAGTCGGAAAGACCTACGTACGAGCAGCAAATTCGCCATTCATTAGCTGCAAATATGGACACACAATGGCGTGATGAATAGCTCAAACATCAGGCTCAGGTTGATGGGAGGCTCGCTTTCAATAGAAGCGAGATTTTCTGAATTTGTGCGTGGACAAAATACGACTAATCCTCCACAATACAGTAGTCCGCATGACGTCTACGTAAGAGCATTTATTCTTGTCGATGTTTTAATTTGCACGTTAAAAATTACATAAACAATAAATTTGCACGTTAACAATTACATAAACAATAAATTTATATTGGATGTCGTAGCATTAGCCTTCGATGACGCATGCGGCGACATATATACCAGATGCTTTTCCATCATGGGATGCAGTAAATATGTTTAAGGTTTTATTGATTTTATTTGAATAATTAACAAGTATATTAAAGAAATTTATTTTTATTGAATTTTTTGCTTAAACAGTACATACCGGCGCCCTACACCCCAATGGATACGGTAAGTTGTGGCTTCATAATGTTTTTATTTATGAAGTCAATAATTAAATTAGATAAACTTTTTAATAAATATTAGCTTGTGCCTACACAGTCTATGTCGCAGCAGCAACCTCCGATGGATGTTGCGGCATCTACACAATGCGACGTTCTATTGGTCGCTAAGAAAGATGATGCCACCGTGCCCGACCTGCCTGCGAAGCGATTGACCAAGAAATCGCGGTGGATCTCCTCTCCTTGGACCGCATTTGTAAAGGGAAAAAAAAGAAGGAGAAGAAGGTCGTTGACGAAGAGGCAGGCATCGCACAGTTGTATGACTCCGGTCGGTTAACCTCGGTTTGGTTAACGACGCTCCAGTATATGGAGGCTGACGTGGAGTTTTGGGGACAACTGTTGGGCAAGCTTGGTTCAGGCTATTTGGGAAATGAAGTATGAAAATTACACAAATTTGTCTAAGTTGAAAAAATCTAATTTTTCGCATTTAATTATATTTGATTCATTGTTTTGTGTTTTTAGCATCTTGACGCGTGGACCATCTATTTTTCTCCGACAAAGGCGACCAACAGACCGTTGGACCATCATGCCGCCTTGTTGGATACCAAATTTATCCACCGAAGGGCTTGAGCCTAGGTCGCAGAAGATTTGGGGCGATGGTAGACATGAGTCATTTCTGTCATGGCGAGACGTCGACCGGGTCGGTAGAACACGACTTCAATTATTTTCCGTTCATAAGATATTTTATTTATCAATTATTATTCACAACTTATTTTTCCAGGTATTCATCCCAATTAACATACCGAATACTCATTGGGTGACCGGGGAGCTCGACCTGAGGTCATGGCATTTGACTGTATACGATACTTGTCTGCCGCACATGTTCAAGAAAGAGACCATTAGAATCATCCACACGCTGAAGCAGTCCCTCAAATTTCTATTAGAAATAGAATATTATGTAAAGGTCGGGAACAAAATTAACATACCGACTGTTAACATATTTCATTCGGACGACACGCCACGACAGACGGGACCGCTCGCAAGGACTAGAGGTCAATTGTGATACGCCTATCGACGATCAGGCGATGATGTTTCATCAACGTATAACATCGATATTATATTCAACGCATTTTGTTTAATCCAAATAATAAATTTATTCCTTGCAAATGACATTGTTTGCAAATGACATTGGTAATGTCATTTGCAAACAATGTCATTTGCAAGGAATAAATTTATTATTTGGATTAAGCAAAACGCGTTGAATATAATATCGATGTCATACGTTGACGAAACATCATCGCCTGAACGTCGGTAGGCGTATCATAATTGACCTCTAGTCCTTGCGAGCGGTCCCGTCTGTCGTGGCTTGTCGTCCGAATGAAATATGTTAACAGTCGGTATGTTAATTTTGTCCCCGACCCTTACATAATATTCTATTTCTAATAGGAATTCGAGGCGATTTAACAACTCATAGACGATTTAACAACTCATAGATTTATGGCAGGTTCATGACTGAAATTTGTAAAAAAAAATTCACTTTGTGCATTTTGTAAGCATTTTTGACCCTTCTTAGAGGCCAATCCAGATTCTATTTTCTAAATCAACTAAATCAAAGTTGTAGATTGGTAGCACATGAGTATATTAGTTTTAGAATCGTCTCATTTGGATCATCCATCTATTTTATATTAATTTTAGAAAACTGCATATTAATAACGAAAAGTGTGCAAACAGCCTAAAAAACCGATCGGGTCCAACCACTTCGAGTCATAATTGGATTTTCGACCGTTCATGAAAGTTGTAGTATACAGTAAGATTTTTATAACTGCAAAATACGGCTTATTCCGACTTACAGTTTGTGACTTATACACTGTCAAATTACGGGGGTTGCATTGTCGATAAAATTCAATGTTAGCATTACCGACTAAATTTTAAATTGGTATTCCATGATTCGTTAAATTTACATGATATAAACATACTTCAACATACTAAACACTAAAACAAGTTCATAATTGAAAAAAAAAATTGGATTGCCCTGAGGGTAGATTCACCAAAATCGAGGCAAAGAGTGGGAGCAATAGTACACTGGTAGGGTTATAGGTCAGGCTTTTCCAAGACGAATCTTGTAAGCTTTATTGACGAATCTTGTAAGCTTTATTGATGAATCTTGTAAGCTATATTGACGAATCTTGTAAGCTTTATTGATGAATCTTGTAAGCTATATTGACNAATCTTGTAAGCTTTATTGATGAATCTTGTAAGCTATATTGACGAATCTTGTAAGCTTTATTGATGAATCTTGTAAGCTATATTGACGAATCTTGGCAGGGACGATTTAACAAGTCATGTCAGGTTCATGATCAGATTTGACCACACCATGCCAGCTATTAACTCGTAGGGTGTGACAGTGCATTGGTAGGTTCACGGGTCAGGGTGCCAGGACGAATCTTGTAAGTTTTATGGCAGGGACGATTTAACAAGTCATGCAGGTTCATGACCGGATTTGACCACACCATGCCAGCTACTAGACCAACTTTTTTAAATCGTAAGGACCGATAGTGTATAAAAAGGATGCCTTGTGAAATCATATATCACAACTTCATATCAAATCCGATACAAGTACTTGTCCACTTATTGAAAGAAATGGCTGGAAACCCATCGTCTTCTCAAACAATGCTTACACTGAAGGCTTCGATTGAAAAGGCCGAAGCGGAGATTAAGAAGATCACCGATGACTGGTGGTCTAACAGGGAGAAACAAAACAAACACGAAGAATCTATTGAAGAGAAGAAAAAAGCTATCAGGCAATTGCAAAAAGAGATTCGAGCAGAGGAAAAAATTGTGAAGGACATCGCGAATGGGTACCCAGTGATGCAAGAAATGATCAATGAAAAACAGTACTGGATTGAGTCTTGCAAACAACTTTACCCAGAAGGAAACTAACATGAATGTTATGTATTAATGTTTTTGTTGTCGTTGATGTTTTTCAGTTTAATGTTACGTCTGAATGGTGTTGTTTCAGTTGATTCGTTAATGTATTGATGGTTAATGTTCATACATTTCTAAATCAAACTTCCATTTCCCATTAAAACAACAAAAGTACACTTAAAAATCGTACATTTACTTAATTAAATCGTAAGTATCAAATACATAGTCTTGTGTAGTATCAGGTTCAGACGGACCACAATCGCTTGGACGACTAACTAATCTTCTACGACTACTTGAACTTCCGTGCATCGGCCTAGGAGCTGGCATCGGACTCGGACAATTATATCGAAAATGTCCACTCTGGCCGCATCGACTGCAAGTTTTCACTATTGGTTCCTCGTCTCGTGACGGGATACAATAGCGGTTGTGTGGCCTGCCTGAGTTTTGTATGTCCAAGGGAGGCGGTAGGACGGTCAAACGTTCGTTGGGCAACACATATTCAGGTTCTGGTGGAAGGGGAATGGTTTCCTCCTCGTATGTTGCACGATAAGAGTTGGAATTGAACCAAACATAACATAATTGACTGCAGTCTTGAATATCTAAACTTCGAGCAACAGAAATCACATGACCGCAAGCTATTCCAGAAAGTTGCCATTGCATGCATGTACAAGTCTTAGCATGCAAATCACACGTTCCTTTCTTATAGCGGTCGTCAACTTTAAACAACAAATTGTTGATGGGATATACCTTCTAATTTGCGCTCCTATGTATTATCTTCTCTAATTTGGCCTCTGCCTAAGGAGTCACTGTATTTATCATTTGCGCTGCAGATATTTGATATCATTAGCATATGTTACATAATAAAATATATAGTCAAAGGATGGTTGAATTTACCTCCGTTATGCCGCCGTATGAAATACCATTGTTGCAATGTCGTCCGATAAAATTCAACTAACATTGTTAACGGAAGATAGCATGCAAACCGCGTTACTGAGTTGTCGGACTCAGCACTATTGGACGTCATTGCACTATAACGAAATCCAGGGAAGTGCGATCGTGCCCATCTAGCGTAGCCAACTTCCTCAAGATATTGAGCGGCTCTAGGTAGACTGTGCCGCATCAAATCCATAGTAGCTTCAAAGTCCGACAACCGGTAAGCTTTGCTTGCCTCCTAGAACATCCATCGTTTCCTTTTCTCATTAGAGGAGTTTAGGCGGAGGTTCTGGCTCAGATGCTGCAACAAAGTCCGTGGTGCGCAAAAGGAAATACAGTTCGTATGGCCAGGTCGATAGAGGCAGCCATATCGGTGACGAAGGTTAAATTGGGCACATCACCGATACACTGCCTAAGCTTACGTAAAAACCATGTCCATGACGGGCCACTTTCCATCTTCCCCACTCACATTGCAATGGGTACGATACCATTGTTTCCATCCATACCGACCGCTAAGAACATGGTGCCAACGTACGGCCCCTTCAGATGGGCACCGTCCATTATAAGAAGCGGTCTCATTTGTCCTAGAAACGATCGAATCTGCAGATGAACGAGATTAAAAATATAATTTCAGAACATAAAATTATGACAATAATTATAAAATATGAAAAAATGATTACCGAACAACCGAGTGCGACAAACAACATGTTGAATCGTCCAAGTGGATCAAGAGCGATCTCTGTCATAGTCCCCAGATTTGCTAGCTTCATATTGTGACAATAAACCGGGAGTAGGTTAAATGACAATTTCGGTGTCCCCTCAACAGTTGCAAGGCATACATCTTTGCTCTCCATGCTTGGTGGTAGGAGATGCTAATATTGAACCGTTGGTTCACATCTTCCACGATTTCTTTACCACGGTACTCTCCTACAATCCTTTAGACTGCCCGCCAGTATATGACCCAAAACCTTTTAATTCGCATTACGGTGGTTTGGATGCACTTGGGACCTTGAACATGTGTGTTCATCGTGGAGCTTCCGTACCTGAAAAATACTGGTACCATCGATGGAAACAGCCATCAAACCCAATCACAGTCCGAATCTGAGTGACACACCACCTCGTACCGGTGTTTGGAAGATTTCTTTACTTTCATCTGAAAGTTTTCATGAACGCACTTTAATCCCACTGCGAGCTTAAGTGTTTCCTTCGAGTCAAAGGTTTGTAGAATTTTGACATGGGATGTAGGCTGGTAGGAAATGTTTCTCTGTCTACTTTTGATAACTGGGTCCAAACAAGGTGGTGGGTCGGGCATACCCCAAAAACTATTCCTTACCGAGTTGATATCTTCAGAATCGGAGTTATCGTCATCTTCGGGTATGTTCAAAATTTTGGCAGCAACAGAAACATCTTCTGCCATATCTACCTCCCACAACGGTTTTGACAGTTCGGGAGACCGGATCGGGTACGGATTGGGAGACTGCATCGGAGGCATGTTCAAGTCTTGAACAAAATAACTGTCAGGTTCAACGGTAACTTTTTGTTCAAAATATGAATTTCCCGCGCCATCGTAAGGGAAGAATGTGCTTCGATTTTTACCACTTCCACCGCTAGGGAAAAAAGTGCTCTGATTTACACCAGGAGCACAACCGGTAGGGAAGAGTGTGCTTGGACCATATGGGTTTACACCGCTAACGTCGGGGAAGAGTGTGCTCACAGCAGCGGGGTAAAAAGTGTTTGGACCGCCCGGGTTTGCATTTGATGGATTTCCTCCATAACCTCCATTGTCAACCACATATAGTGTCAACATTTCTGGTAAAGTTTGATGATTGGCGTTGGGGAGGATTACCACATCATCGTCGTCCATAAACTGATATAACGTATTCGTTTTAAAAAATAAATTGAAAGGACCACGTAAACTTAACTTTTTCGTCACATGTTTGACGAACCCGGAATACGTTATTGGCGAAGACAAACGTATTGCACTTGTGGGGGAGGTTATCGGAAGGTACTCTACAACACCATTTATATCTTGGAATAAACAGCCACTTCGAAGATACACACAAACATAATCACTTTGACGTGATTTCATGTTTTGTGATGGTTGATTGTGTTTAGTGGATTAAAGGTTGTGATGGTTTATTGTGTTTAATGGGTTAAGGGTTGTGAGAGTAGAATATATGAGAAGAGAAATGAAAGGGAAGGTGTGAAAAATTATGAAGTAGGAGGTTGGTATTTATAGTGAAATTGGAAGTAGAAAAAAATGAAAAAAAAATACTTACAGCCTGGATTGCCCCCGAGAGTGATCTGATGACGTGGCTCGCCTCATTGGCAAAAATAAATTTATGACCCGATACAACTACATTTTATCATGCGAATAGAGTGCTTTTATTCTTTATTTTCCTTTCATGTTTTTTTCAATGTTCTCTTCATTCTACCTAATGTTTCTTCCAGTCTCCCCTCATGCAAGTTCGAATCATGCATCATGGTTCAGTGTTTCCTCCTCTTTATTTTTTTTCTTGTATCAGCAATCCAACAATGTTGATGCTTAATCTGTTGTTTTGCATCAAAAATCCATCTCTTTCTCTTGTTCATCTTATGTTCAATCTTCTACTTTTTGGAACCAAGTTATGCACGTTGTTCATGTAGTATATCCAATTTGAGTTGGTAGTCTTTGATATCCTCCCTCGTATCATCGGGCATTTTTAGTGGTAGTTGACTTCTCCACCATTCTTCTCCCATCCTCTCCCACTCCTCTTTAAAATTAGAACTGGAAGAGTTTCCGTCCATTGTTATAGAGAAAATAGGAAAAGATAGTAAGTAATAAGTCTTCTAACGTCAACCCATTAAATAGGGACATATAGAGAATAACACTATGATACGGTTTAACAAGTCCATGGCAAGTTTATGACCCGCTTTGACAACACATGGACAACTAAAAGGTAGGGGGCGATGGTACATTCGTAGGGGTTAAAGGTCAGGGTTTCAGGACGAATCTTGTAAGCTTTACTGACGAATAATGTCATACACGATTTAACAAGTCCATGGCAAGTTTATGACCGGATTTGACAACACAACGACAACAAAAGGGTAAGGGGCGATAGTACATTTGTAGGGGTTATAGGTCAGGGTTTCAGGATGAATCTTGTAAGCTTTACTGACGAATAATGTTAAACACGATTTAACAAGTCCATGGCAAGTTTATGACCGGATTTGACAACACAACGACAACCATTAAATCTTATACAATTACTTGTCCACTTCTTGTAAGCTTTGGTAGGGAGCGATAGTGTATAAATAGGATGCCTTATGAAACCAAATATCACAACTTCATACCGACCATATTAAATCTTATACAATTCCTTGTCCATTTCTTGCAAGAAATGGCTGCAAACCCATCATCATCAAACCCTCCGTCTTCTCAAACCATGCCTACCATGATGAAGAAATCCATAGAAAAAGCTGAAGCAGAGATTAAGAAGATCAGTGATGATTGGTGGACAAACAAGGAGAGGCAGAGTAAATTAGAGGAAACGTCGAAGAGAAGAAAAAGACTATAAAGCATGTACAAGTCTTAGCATGCAAATCACGAGAATGAAAGTTATGGTGAAGAGGGTAAAAATGGATCTCTATCTTTGGATCAATCCTAATTGAAGAAAAACACAATATCAACACTAAGGAGATATACTGGATCAATTTTCTTCTAAAGCACAATTCATATTTCATAGGTTGGTTTGAAATTAAAAGTGATCAAGGGTCCACATCCTTCTTACACTTCTCATCTTAACTTTTGTTCTCATACTATCCTTCATCTCATAGAGAAAATACTGAATATGCTCTAAAAATCAAATATTTGATCACTCGAAAAAGAATATGACAGTAACAATCAAAATCTTTAGATGCTAAAACGTTGTGTATGCCTGGAAAAACTTCTTTTAGTTTATTGAACTCTTTGAGGTAAAATATTTTTGGACCATAACGTTGTTATCTAGTCTTCCCTCTTTGTATATACCATCGATGAACAAACAATAGAAATGTTTATTTATGCTATAGTAAAATTGCTTTTATACGACGATTAGAATGTTTAACCGTCCTAATAAAATAGTTTATAGGACTTAAATTTGTAGGACCAAACCAAAAAGCATTTAAAAGTGTTAACATATGTTTATAAGACGATTTAGGCATTTCAACAAGTTTGTAGGACGCTTTTAAAATATAATTGATGTATTAGCTACCTTAAATGACATTATTTGAAATATAAGACCCGAGTTAAAAAAAACATTTTAAATAACGATAAGTAATTGTTGAGGGTTTAAAGCTGCCAAACTTCTAACCTCTTAATATATATATATATATATATATATATATAGAGAGAGAGAGAGAGAGAGAAAGAGAGAGAGTTTGCTTCAAATGCAACCCATCATATTTGTACAACCAATGCAACCCAATAAATTGAAATATTTATGAAAATGATGAGAGTTCATTTATTATGATTTAAATATTTATAGAAGATGAATAAGGTTCATTAATTATGATCAATACTTTATATTAGGAAATAATCAAAACTCTATGAAATTAAACATTCATCAAATTAAATGGACGGTTGAGATTGGATTGTATTAGTTGTACAAATGCAAAGATTTGTATAATAACCAACCTCTCTCTCTCTCTCTCTATATATATATATATAGAGAGAGAGAGAGAGAGGGGGGAGAGATCAAATGAAAACCGCTTTCATTTGTATAAACCATGTAATAAACCAATCTCATCCATCTATTTTATTGATCAATGGTCAAGATTAATTTAGGTTATATTAAGAAATTAAATAAAATAATTTTATAATCCCGAAAAGGACAAAATGGTAACTTTGGTAGTGGTGATATTAATGGCAACCATATCATGTATATCGTAATATTAATGAAACAAAATCATTTATAAAATAATATATTAATTTTATGTTCAAATATTATAAAAAAAATAACATCCATCATTAAAATAGATCAACAATAAAAATAAAACACACTATAATCAATTTAGCATAATGAAAACTTTTGAATAATAATAATAATAATAAATTTACTACTACATTTCATGAACGAAATGGTTTCACAGTTTCATCAATACACAAATCAACGTAATGCTAGATGAGACATTYGTCATTTTCAAGTTTCCGGTAGATGAATCCGTTTCAATCTAATTATGAAATGGTTTCATTGTTATTGGTAGATGGATCTGTTTCATTGTAATAATGAAATGGTTTCACTGTTCGCTAATTACACAACATTTTCTTATCAATTATGAGATGGTTTAACTTCATGCACTTATTTCATCAGCCAATTTCTTCTAATACAAACACGTTTCATAGAGTCAATGCATTGACCATTACATGCTTTGTTAACCATTAAGTGAACAAAATCATTCAATAAAAAAAACAAAATAAAACAATTTCATCAAATATTGTTGATAAGAAAACAAGATTATGCAACCAGTTCATCCCCAAAATTTTCATAAAACAAGCTCCTCAATGAACGTTTTAATGAACAAATCTAACATGAATTTGTTTCACAGCTGATTATATTTTTACCGATTCATGAATCATTGTTTGGATCTGTTACTGATTTCGTGGATTAATAAATATAATAATTTTTTATTTTCATATTATTACCACTAATAAACCGAGAAACCAAATAACAATATTCAATTTTTAAAATGCTAATTTAAATAAACATTTAAAATTACCATTTATAAAATTTCATTTATTATGTTACCTTAATTAAGATTTATTAATAACTTCCATATTTAATAGAAAATAATGTAAATGACAAATCTACCCTTAATAATTAAATTTAATTAAGAAAAAAAGAATTTTCCTATTGGTCGAAATAAGTTTACACGGTTTCTAAAAATTAGACGGTTTTCATTTGATCCCGCTTCTCTCTCTCTATCTATCTATCTATCTATCTATATATATATATATATATATATATATATATATATATATATATATAATATCATTAAAATAAGTGTCTTATAAAAAAATAGGTTTATAAGACACTTCTCCAAAGTATAATATAAAATAGATAATATGACACTTTATTTTTAAAATGTTCTAAATTTTTTTGTTATAACGCCCAAAAACATACCATAAACCTAATGTAACACTTTAAAATAGAACTTTTTATATTTTAATCTTATAAAACTAAGTTCTATAAAGTATTCTATTATAACACTTGGACATTATAAACATCCTATTAAAACCAATTCTGTTTTAGTGTTACAACAACAAAGTTGTGTATATAGGAGACATAAAATATGTAATTGTCTTAATAGGGAGTCTTATAGGACCACACCATAAAACTACCTATCTAAAAGTATTACAATAAGCTTATATGAGGTGTTTGGACGTTTTAACAAGTTTTTTCTGACATTTTAAAAAAGGGGAAATTCTAAAAAAAATCCAAAAGACTTTAGTGTTTGGAATGATTAAGTCCTTGGACATCACAAAACATGTTAAATAAGTCATTGGACTTTCTAAAACCTGTTAGAAACATCCTTATGGCCTACACAGCTGGTTAATGTGGTAAAATAATGGAAAAAAATCTAAAAACAAACCAATAGACTTTCATATTTTGAACAATTAAGTCTCTAAACATTTTTTGAACAAAAAAAAATACTTACATTTATAAAATGAAACAAATATACCAAAAAATTACTTACATTTAAAAAAGATTATTGATGAAATTTATTTTAATTAAAAATAAAATATATTTTGTCAGTGATTTTTCAAATAAAAAAAAGATTTAAAAAGGTTACCGGTTAAATTTATTTTAATTAAAAATAAAATATACTATGTATGTGATTTTTCAAATAAAAAAGATTTGAAAAAAACTACTGATGAAATTAATTTTAATTAAAAATAAAATATATTCCTTGGCGATTTTTCAAATTAAAAAAATAAAAATAATTTGATTAAATTACTGACGGATTAACGATAAATTTAACAAAATATATAATTAATTAAACTTCGTCGTTAATCCTTCGTTGAAATGATATGTCCGACACGATTCAAGCATGATCTTTCACACTTATTAACATGTTACTGTATTAGAACACATAACCGTGTTCAAGTTAGCCATCAATTAGATATAAGTAATTTATGCATATATACCAATAAATACTAGCGATGAATTTTAATTATTTATGTATTTAGTTAAATTTTATCGTATCCGTCACTAATTTAATAAAATTGTTTTTTTTTAATTTGAAAAATACAAATGGAATATATTTTATTTTTAATTAAAATAAATTTAATCAGTAATCATTTTTTAATCTTTTTTATTTTTTTGAATTTGAGAAATTATATACCAAATATATTTTATTTTTAATTAAAATAATTTTAATCAATAATCATTTTAAATTTTATTTTATTTTTTTAAGTTGGAAAATCACTCATAGAATATTTTTTATTTTTAGTTAAAATAAATTTCATTAATAATTTTTTTTAAATATAAGCATTTTTAATTCCAGTACTTTTTGGAATATTTGTTTCATTTTATAGATGTAAGTAATTTTTTGGTTTAAAATTTTTTTAGGGACTTGATCATTCAAAATATGAAAGTCCATGGACTTTTTTCCCGACCTTTTTAATTATTTTACCACATTAACTAGTTTTGTAGTTTATAAAGATGTATCGAACAGGTTTTAGAAAGTCCAAGGAGTTGTTTAATAGGGTTGGAATGTCCAAGGACTTATTTGTTCCAAAAAAATTGTCCAATCACTTAATCATTCCAAATACTAAAGTCCATTGGGTTTTTTTAGACTTTTTCCATTAAAAAATGTCATGTTAACTATTTTATAAAACACTATTTGCAAAAGTATTCTACAAAAAGATGGATTTGTAGAATATTTCTCAAAAATGTCCTATAAAATAGTTAATATGACACATATTTGAAAATATACTAAAACCTTCTTATAAAACTCAAAAGCAACCCATAAAGGGCCAATAGGGCGTTATGGTTTATATCATATAAATTTAAGTTCAATAAAATGCTCTATTATGAAACTTAAACATTTTAAACGTGGATAAACCTAATTTTACTGGATTAGACACCAGATTAATTATCAATTTAGCCATCAAAATTTAAATTTGGATTGAATAAAAACATGTAAAACTCCAAGATCACATTTGCATATAACATATATTTTCATATATAAAGAAATACAACTTTACACATTCGGTTCCAATATCTACAAAAGCTACATTATAAAGTAGCTACCAATTTTTTTTTTATTTTTTTTGCACAAAATCCTATACAAAACTTGTATACATAACAAGTATTCAAATATAAAAGATAACATGTTATCTCAACATCTCATGCAAGCATATATAATTTTTCACAATTTTCCCTTCCTCTTATCATCCGACTGTACCCGACCTTTAATGCATATTTTAAAACACTAAAATGAGGGTTAGACCTTGAGCTTTAGTGAGAAATCCTTTTGTTTGCTATTATAGGGTGAATAATCAGCAAAACACTTTTATAAACTCATATTTGTATCAATAACAACTATACAACATTTTAATAACACAAACTTCTTTTGTCGCATTAAATGACGAGACATTAACAATTATCGCATCACATAGTCCAATAACTCATTATCATATTATTTAAACTCATTGCATCTTATAGATGAAAACATAATTTTCTCGCGTCACATGGGTGAGACAACCTCATTTTCTCGAAACACACTGGTGCAATAAACTCAACTTGTCGAATCAATAGGATGCTGCGATAAGTTCATCATGTTGCATCACAAGGATGCGATAAGTTCACTTCTCGCATCACAAGAACGCGACAAAATCCAATTATCGTATCAATTGGGTGCGATAACTTAATTCATCGCGTCACACATATGCGACAATTCAAAGTCATCGATGCGACAACATATACCAAGTTGATCAAAACCCATATCTTACATTTCCATTGATTATGCACTATTATCCTGGTATACACCTCTTTTTGATATGTCACTATTATCTCAAAATACATCTATGTTTGATATGTCACCCTTATAACCAAAATACACCTCTCCTTAATATGTCATCCTTATTCCAAACATTTGATATAATCATATCAAAATACCAATTCATGCTAATTATAGCATTAAAACAGTTTTATAACATCCCCATGTAAATAACCATACAGTTCTAATTTCAACATCAAATAAGATGAAAGTTTGTATAATAAACTCACCTTATAATTCACAAGGATGAAGATGATATGAGGATGAAAATCACAACAAATATTCAGAACAAAGATTCACAGAACTCAGCTTCTTTCTTTCCTTCTTTCTGTTTCTGTTTGGTCTCCGGAATACTCACACATAATGTTTATTTTCTTTTTTTTTTTACTTCAAGACCACCCTCCCAATGAGATAATAAAAATCATCTCATATAATAATCAATTAAAGAATGAGGCGATGGTAGTTAAATAAAACAATTTAAACACATATTCAAATTAACCCTGAACTTTTAACCGACAACTCAATTATCACAAAACAATTTTGTGATAATGGTTGTATTATTGCAACAATTTGATGATAGATTTGTGTGCCCAACAACATACTCAAGGGGTTGAAGATAAGAAGGATATTTCAGTGGAGTTATATTTTAAACCTATTCCTAGGGCTGTAAACGAACCGAATGAACACGAATATAGGCTTGTTCATGTTAATTCGTTTAACTTAACCGAACAAACGAACGAACACGAACGGTAAACGAATGAAAATATTTGTGTTCGTGTTCGTTCTTTTAGAAAGCAGGTGTGTTCGTGTTCGTGTTTGTGTTCGTTTATATTCATTCGTTAACATGTTAAACGAACGAAAACAAACGAACAGGCTACACGAACATAAATAAAAGATTATATATTATATATAAACGGACATAAACGAACGAATATAAACGAACGTAAACGAATGAACGAGACTCTTTTTCATGTTCGTTCGTTTAACTAAATGAACAAAAAAAATTGTTTCATGTTTGTTCATTTATTAAATAAACGAACTTCCCGCCGAATGGTTCACGAACATTTCGCTGAACATTCGATTCGTTTACAGCCATACCTATTCCTATCCTTGCTTTTCTGTTATTTAAGTTAACTTTTTCTAAAAATACACAAATGAGAATTAAATTTTGTATATTTTAAATAAAAAATTAATTGTTGATAAAAGTCAAATCAAGTATTATTCCCTTATTTCAAAATAAATATTTACAATAAAAAATTATATAGTTTTAAGAATATGAAAATACTTTTTCATTTCAATATAAAATATCTATAATTAAAAAGACACAGTTTTAAAAATATATAATTATTATATATTTTTGTTAACTAAATAACAGTTAATAACAAAAGATATTTTCTCCACCTCATAATTAAAGGTAGAATCGAAAAGTAGACACTTATTTTAAAAATGGACGTTATTCCGAAACAAATTAAAATAAAAACATAGACACTTATTTTAGGAATGAGAAAATATATCTTTTAATTAATAAACGAACAATTTCACCCTTAATTAAGAATTTTTAATACCATCTCTTAATTAAAGACAAAATAGAAAAGTAGGATTTTATTTTAAATATAAATGTTTATTATG
>NC_037528.1:48021248-48030950 GCF_001531365.2 Cynara cardunculus var. scolymus
TTTTTCTTTTAACCCATTTTTAAATTTATAATACATACATATATATATAATAGTAATCAATTTGAAGTTTTTTTAATTGAAATATTCTATTATTTAATTTTTGTTACCATCTTGTTTGTATTAATTAACATACTATATTATGTAACATTCCAGGATCCACATTTGCATATAACCAAGTATTTTATATATCAAAAAAATACAAATTTACATATTTGGTCCTAATATACAAAAGCTACATTATAAAAGTAGCTATCAATTTTTTTCCATAAAATCCATATATATAAAACTTGTATATATAACAAATATTTCAAAAAGAACACAGACAAGCATGATGTCTATTAGAACGCTTATTTATTGGTAGCATATTATAAATCCAATTTTGTTGCAGTGATAGGTTTCATTTTTCAAATAGATTATGAACGAAACCTAAGATAATTAATGTTACAATCTGAGAGATAAATAATGCACTTTTTTTTTTAGAAAATTCAAATTCTGTAAATCTCCCCCCCCCCCCCTTCCTCTCTCCTGTAACATACAAGCATACGCATTTGCAATAAAATATGCACACAAGGTGAACACATTGTGAATACAATGAAAACAACTTAAAGATTTAGTTTTGTTGTTTAGTTGATGTTCACAATATGTTCACAAGTTATACTAGGTATCCTAACTGCGGTTTTGTAGTGGTCATCGACATCTCTCAAAACTGATTTGAAGAAGACGATAAAATTTGGAAATTATAAAATGGGTATATATAGAAGAACGATCAGGAAAAGTTCAAGAAATTTGTTTCTCCATTGTCAAAAAAAAAATCCTTAGTAGACCTGTATACAATGTCTATCGACTCCTAACAAGAATTGCATTTGCTTTCATGAGGTAAAATAACATATAGACAGAAATTGAGTTTGATTTCATGAGTTGAAATAGATTATAGATGGAAATTGTGTTTTATTTCATGTGGTGAAATAACATATATATGAACTTATGTTTGGATTTCATGAGGTGAAATAACATATTTATGGAAATTTTGTTTTATTTCATGAGGTGAAATAGTATGGTGAGTATATATATATATATATATATATATATATATATATATATAGACGGTGGAGGATCTAGAAATAGTTTTAAATTGTGGGACCATTTGATTATAAGAAACAAAGATATGGATATCTTTCACAAAATCATCATTGGTTTGTTGGTTAGTTCCTTGATTTTCATAAGTGGGATCCTGAGTTCAAGTCTCTTATTGTAAAAAATTTCAAAATCATAATAAATCTAAAACTAAAACTAAGAAAATCATACAAACAAGATTCGAACCCACAACCTAGGTCATACCAAAGGTTATTTGTGTCTCTAATTTAGTATAACATGTGTATGATATGTGATAGACTATAGTAAAATAGCGTTCTCGCATTTTCGTAAAATGAAGATGCTCTCACTTGAACTCTTATATATATATATATATATATATATATATATATATAGAGAGAGAGAGAGAGAGAGAGAGAGAGGAGCGATCAAATGAAAACCACTCCAATTTGTAAAAACCGTAAAAACTACTCTCATCCATCGTTAATCTTATGAAATTTTTTCATGAAATTGTTAGTCTTGTGAAATTGTTTCATATAATACTTTTTTTGATGAAGTTGTTTCATATGTGGTTATGAAATTGTTTCATATACTCTAAAATTAAAATAATAAAAGTGATAATATCCATGATTAACACCCTCCACAATAAAAATGGTTAATCAACCTCTCATAATTACAAAAAAATGAACAAAATGAAAAATTATGATTGGGTGAATGAGGTTTTCACGGTTTTTACAAATTGAGTGGTTTTTATTTGAACCCATATATATATATATATATATATATATATAATGTGTGTGTGGGCATGTTCAATTGTAAACTTAAATTATGTTGTGAATCGGTGAACAAAAGAGAGCATATCACACATCCCAGATGTTCACAAGATATATACAGTACAACAAAATTGGGTTTATAGGACACCCTCAATCTCTAAGTGTCCCAATAGACCGTTTTATAGAACTTAATTTATAGGACCAAAATATAAAACGTCCTATCTAAAAGTGTTGTAATAAGTTTATATGACACTTTTGGGCGTCTTAACAAGTTTTTTAGGACATTTTTAATACAAAGTGTCGCATTAGCAACTTTATGTGACACTTTTGAGAAAGTATCCTATAAACTCAATTTTTTATTAGACATTTGTTTTTATAGGACAGTTTTCAAATAGTGTCCTATAAAGTTGTATGAAACGTTTTATATTAAAAGTGTCATAAAAAACTTATTACGACGTCAAAAAACGTCATATAAACTTATTACAACACCTTTAGATAGAACACTTTATTTTTTTTGATCCTATAAACTAAGTCTTATAAAGAGGTTTATTAGGACGCTTACAAATTGGGAGTGTCCTATAAACCCAATTTTATACAAATTAGGAGTGTCCTATAAACCCAATTTTATTGTAATGCCATATGGAATGTTGTTAAAAAAACACATGCTTTATTCGTGATAAATGAGAACAAATTGAGACTTGACATGTTGCAGTCTGCCTTGTCCCCCAATTTCACAATGGAAAACGGGTTACAAACTGAACTTTCTTCTCTATCTCTCTGTATATATATACGCACACATTCACACATAACTATTTACAAATACAATAAATTGTACAAACTACGAATCGGGTTTAATATGTTTTTTTCACACATGAAAAAAAAACATGTAAAAATGCAGTGTTTATACATTGTTGTTACATATGTGAAATGTTCAAGACCGTTTTGTGTAGAAAAAAATTCTTGATATGAAACAAATGCATACTCAAACTATTTTCATTTTATTTTGGTTTATTCAATTTTTTGTGGTTAATTCATATTATTTTGTATGATTTGTGTCAACTTAATCCTCTATAGATCAGCTTTATGTTCATTGATTCAATATAAATTCATTCAATTGCTTTGTTCAAATTGTTAGACCTTTTATACTTACTTTTTCGTACACTTTTGAGCCAAAAGGTTTTCAGGAAACAGTTGTTGTACTATTTGGAGTACAAAATTGTTTGTTTAATCTCACCACTAATCCACACCTTTGGGCAGAATGATTGTTTGAAAAGGCTCGTTGCAACAGCCGACATGGCGTGTTGTGGCTCAAGGCTTGTGTCTCACGCCATATTAAGTCTGTGACACGCCATGGCGTAATACATGGTTTTTCTAACAAGGTATTTCTCTTTATTAGTCTTTTTAATGTCATATATAACACCCCTAAGATTTTGAAAATAACAATTAATTTAAACTTCGGCGAAAGCCAATCAAATCACAAAATAGAAGTATTTACCCAAAGTTTCGTATCAAAGTAATAAAGATTGTTATCTAATCCTAATAGGACTAGATTTAAGTTAGGGGTTGTATCAAAGTAGTAAAGACTTCTATCTAATCCTAGTAGGACTAGATTTATGTCGCGGTTACATCAACCACCGAAATTGTTATCTTCAAAAGTGTGAGCTCTCCAAAAATGTTATCCCAGCTTGTGCCTCTAAATGGCACTCGATAGCTCTAGATCATTTCCCTTTGGGCTACTTCTTATTAAGCCCTGCTAAAACATGGCATTTAAGAAGAAGTCTCAGGCTAAGGTCTAGTGAGCTCAATCATTTCACAAGATAATGAATCACATGATTTATTTGAAAGATAACACATAAAGGTTTATTTCCCTTCAAATACGTAATAGGAGAGAAGTAAGGGATCATAATCCCTTTTCAAAACCATTTTGATCAGTAAGATGAGGTACAATTAATATATCTTTCGATAATGGGGGGTACACTCTAAGCATACGTGATGTAGTGATACTATACTTGGGGCTAAGGCAAGAACCCCCAAACTCCTTGCTTAGTCGGCCCCTAAGGTTACATAATGAGAACCTCAAAACTCCTCACTTGTCTACAATCAACGTCTTTAAGGCGAGAACATCAAAACTCATTGCTTTTCCCGAACCAATGACACCAAGAAGAGGACATCAAAACTCCTTTATTGACATAGTATGAACGATGCATATTGGATCCAATGCAACTAAAGTATACTCACTTGAGGAACTTAATAAGTATTTCTTACCGCCCCAAATACGTGTAGGGCAAAATCAACTTATAAGTATGATTGATATAATCAAGTCATTAGTAACGCAAATCCATAGATTTCATTCATTTAGGGGATGTTACCCAAGACTAAAGTGAAAATCCCAATTTAGCTATTCATCCTTAAAAAGGGAAATCTTTGTGTCAAGTTGTTTCATGCATTCAGAACAACTTATTTCAACAAATATAAGTTCATATTTACTTCTAAGAAGTCTTAGATCAATATTAGATTGGAAAACTCTTTTATTGAAGTCAAGACCATTTTCCCAAAACAGAAACACCATTAATGTCATTCATATCGACCAACACTTGTTACAAAACAAGTCTAGGAAGCATTCATTGAAATCTGAAGGTATTATCGATTTATACATGAAGAAAGCCTTAAAAAAGAGAAGGAACTCACCTTGGTGAATTTCTAGACAAAACCTAGAAAACCAAGATCGCTAGATGGGGAATATGAACTAAGATCTTGACCTAGACTTGAAATCCTAGCTCCAAGAACACCTTAAATGCATAAATGAATGATCCCAAACGGTATTTAATGAGAAGAGAAGAAGAAGAAGAGAAATTGAAATAAATGAAACCCTATGCCAAAATCAGGTATCCAAATCACCTAGACATGTTCCCGCGGATTCTCCCACGACTAAGGTCGCTGTGAAAGTCGTGTACGTCATAAATCATCTGAAACATGGAATTACACGGGATTTGTCACAGCCTAAGCTGCGTGCCACGTGAGCCATTGTTTGGTTCTATTTTCTGAAAAGCCTAAAACACCACTTGGCCACAAAACTAACAACTTCTCATAATTCATATCATCCCTTGCAAGGTTATCTCTTAGCATGTTAAATATGAGATTTTGAATAGGGTCCCCAAAATTTTGGGGCCTAAGTTTACATGTGTATAGGGTCTTTTTATCAATTTGTGTAAAATTGTAGCCGAAATTATTTAGATTCAAATCATTAATTGTTTGGTTTTATGTTCAAATTATTAATGGTTTAAGTTTAGTTTTAAATTGTTAATCGTTTTAGGTTTAACTCATTTTTGTTCTTAACATATATTCTCTTATATCTCATTTATACAACGTACTCAAAAGTTTTGGATGTAGCAGAGCCACCAAAAAGATTGGAACGTCCCTAATCCCTTGACTGAATATTTAACACAGGGAAATGTTAGGGACATACCAAAATTACGAGCGTTACATCTTACTTGTTAGTTTTTAATATATAACTTAATTCGCATTGTTTATCATCATTGATTCATTACTAATAGTATAAAACATATGTTTAGGTATATATCATGTAGAAATTTGTCGCCATAAGTCATGCCTTGAAAAACATCGTGGCCTGGTTGTGGCTTATAGATTTTACTCTTCATGGGTTATCCCTTGAAAAATTTCTAGGTTTGTTATGTAATAATAATAATTAAAAAAAACAAAAAGATTATCACATTTATAAACAATAATATCATAAAATTCATGATGTTTACATATGCTTTTCTTTTTGAAGTTTGATAATGATTAAAACTAAGTGGTGTCAAGTGTTGGGATATTTACAAATGCTTCTTGAAAAGAGAAATTAATTGCAAAAAGGTACATCAAATGGGGTTTCTTACCAAAATAATCATTCATAATTATCAATTTACATTTTTAACCTTATGTTTAAAAAAAAATTCACAAAATAACCATGTGTTACTCACTAAGTACCGGTTGGTGAGTACATAGGCTCTTTTGCAATTAATAGAAGTTATAATTTCTTATTTAAATACTACAACAAAATCGGGTTTACAGGACACTCCCAAATTCTAAATGTCCTAATAGACCTCTTTATAGGACTTAGTTTATATGACCAAAAAAATGAAGTGTCCTATCTAAATGTGTTGTATTAAGTTTATATGACGTTTTTTGATGTAGTAATAAGTTTTTTAGGACACTTTTAATATAAAGCGTCCCATTATCAACTTTAGAGGACACTATTTGAAAAAGTGTTTTATAAAAACAAGTGTCCTATAAAAAATTGAGTTTATAGGACACTTTCTCAAAAGTGTCATATAAAGTTGCTAATGCGTCACTTTGTGTTAAAAATGTCCTAAAAAACTTGTTAAGACGCTCGAAAGCGTCATATAAACTTATTACAACACCATTATATAAGACATTTTATATTTTGATCCTATAAATTAAGTCATATAAAGCGGTCAATTAAAAAACTTAGAGATTGAGGGTGTCCTATAAACCCTATTTTATTATAGTGAAAGTGAAATACAACACCAAATAAACATAAACTACAAGCATTATTTAGACTAATGGGCATAAAAATATAGATGTGGTGGATGCTACCTTTTGCTTATCTTTCTTTATCTTCTATTAATAATTTTTTAACCAATCAAGTCATACAAAAAAGATTGTATATTTCAAGAAACAACAAACAAACTAGGAATCAAAAGCTTTTATGATATAATTTTATGCATTATATCTTTTGACAACTTAAAAGGACAATGTTTTTATGGACAATAACAGCTATAATTATACTGTTTCAATGGTTGAATACTGAAACATGATGTTACGTTTGCTAATCGCGTAACATAAGTCTACATAAGTTTTCACCAGGGGCGGAACACAACCGTTGTAGTCCAGGGGGCCGAAATATAAGAGCATCTTCAATATATTTTTCGAAATTGAGAAAATGGAGATTATAGGCATATTTTTGCTCCAATAGACTCTTCAAAATTCTCCAAAACGGAGAAAACATGAGAGAGTACTGTAAACAAAAAATGATTACAATGAGAGAGAATCGTTTTTTTATCATAATTACACCGATAAGAATCCTTGGTATTAATGGTTTATAGGTCACTGACATATCTTTTTTTGTCTTTATTTGACCCCAAGATTGGATTGGATCGAAATGACTTTTCTGCCAACGGGAGATTGGCTGGGGCGGGAAGCTCGAGCCCTAGTTTTAATAGAGTTTTAATTATCCATTTTGGAATTTTTTTGAATAATATGTTGAAAATGTTGTAATATTGTAAAAATTTGTAAATCCAAATGATTCGTTTTTAGACTATTAAGTTCTAGAAAAAGACTGATTAATGTAATATTAAAACTCGGAACATCCAAAGTATTAACAGGAAAATAGTAATACCAACTTAAACATTATTTACATATAATTAATATATTATATTATTTACTCTAAAAACTTAAACATTCAAAGTAGTACTAACCGAGAAATTGTAATACCAGTGTAATTTACTTTAAAAACTTATATTTACATATAATTAATATATTTTATAAAAACCAATACATATAATTAAATATTAATAATTTATATAAAGTGCATGGAAAAGAAATGAAGGGAGGGGTTTTGAAACAAGAACCTCCATGCTGGAGGTTGTAAATGATTACCAATTGAGCTGCTTATTATATATAATTTTAGAAGCTTAATTATAGTATTTAAGTCTAAAAGCGGGGAGGCCATGGCCCCCAAAGACCCCCATGAGATTCCGCCCCTGGTTTTGACAAGCACGTAATTATTTCCGTATGGAAAAGTTCTTTTGACGTGAAACTATTTTTAGACCAACGTTTCGATGCAGTCTCTACTATCTGTTAGACACATTAATAACGTAAAATTAATGTTGTATTTTTTAAAAATAAAAACAATATTATTATTTGAGTTTAGGGGATTGGCATTGAATCACTAACTATTTTATAAACACTTAGTGCTCCCATTAACATGAAGATTTCATATATTATATAGTGATCATGACAACAAATATGGTTACAATATTTGCACAAATTAAACAATACCCAACTTTGTTATTATGATTCTTGGATTTTATTAATTATTATATTTTTATCTGTTAAATAATCCATCTGTAAAAGTGTTGTTATGTTGGTATCTGTAATATTCTCAAATTTTGTCGAATTAGAACTTTTCTATTTTAAGTTGTTGATTATAATTTGTTGTTGAACGTCTGCATCTAAAGATTCTTGTTATGCTTTGACATTTTTTCGGTAATTATCGTCTTGCCAAAAGTTTATTCATTATTATTCGGAGTGTTGTGATTAAATTGCGTTGTTAATTTTGGCATAAATTTTTATTTAATGGTTCTGGTACGTAAGATTTACTTATATCAAGAAAAATAAGGCCCTGTTTGTTTTTACCTAAAAAGCACTTAATACCCTCTTATGTCTGAATCGGTCAGACCTTAGGGTATTAAGTGTGTTTGTTTTTTTTTTCAATTAAGAGCTTAAAAGCTTTGATTATGTCTGAATTATTTAGAAGTAACATTTTCACTTAGAACCTCTTAATTGTTTTTAGAGCTTCCAATGCTTGCAAAGAAAGCCTAGATTTCAATGATTCAGATTTCAGATTTCAGATTTCAGACGTAAAAACAAACAGTCTGATTGATTCAGATTTCAGATTTCAGACGTAAAAACAAACAGTCTGACTGATTCAGATTTCAGACTTCAGCACCACCTCTTAAAATTCAGAAGTGAATTCAGACTTCAGACTTAAGCACCTCTTAAAAAACAAACGTCACCTAAGTTTACATATTCGATCTCAAATGTATACAAAAACTACAATGCACAAGTAGCTACCAAATTTTTCCACATATCTTAGTACAAAACTTGTATTCATAACAAGTAATTAAATACAAAAGATAACACAGCTTCCCAATCTCTTATGCAAGCAATTATAAATTTTTCCCAACTTTCTTTTCCCCTTATCGCTTGACTATGCATAACCTGTAATGCATATTTTGAAATACAAATGAGGGTTAAACCTTGAGGTCTAGTGAGGAATCTCTTTTTAGTGTCATTACCGAGTGGAAATGGCCAAAATATTTTTTTAGACAAATTTTCATCAAAGATATCATAAAAAATTTGACTTAATTTAACAAACCTTCTTTTATCGCATCATGAAGATGAGATAACTTTTTTTTATCGCATTGAACAATATGATGAACAATTTATCGCATCAAACTCATAATACATTAACTTATCGCATTTAACCATATACATAAGTAATAAAGTTGTCGCATCCAACAGATGCGATAACAGTAACTTGTCGCATCACACACATGCGATAAACCACACTTGTCGCACCTCAAAGATGCGATAAACAACTTTATCGCATCCAACATATGCGATAACAGTAACTTGTCGCACCATACTAGTGCGATAAACCCAATATTTCGCATCTTAAGGTGGTAGGGGTCCTGGGCTCCTAACAAATATTACCTATGAAAGCCCAAAAAAAAATTACTTTGGATTTTTTAATTAAATGTATCTGGGCCCCCAACAAAATGAGACAAGAGGCCCCTCTTCACTTCTCTTCAGACTTCAGTTCTTCTACTCTTCTTCATCGGCTGCGACCAGGACAGACCAGCAGCTACCTCACAAAGATTCACATCACTTCTTCTCTTCTTCTGACCGAGCGACCGACTAGAGATGGTCAAATGGGCCAGGCCCGGCCCGTAACCGACGGAGGACCGGGACCGGGACCGCCGGTTATGATCCGGTTAGGGTTTTTGACGTTTTTTGGGACCGGGACCGGTTA
>NC_037528.1:48031361-48053105 GCF_001531365.2 Cynara cardunculus var. scolymus
GTGCTGCTGTGCTGTGTGCTGTGAGTGATGTCTGCGACTCTGCTGTGCGCCTGTGCGACTGTCGGAGTGTCGACGACGAAACCCTAGCAGCTAGCGGCCTAGCCGACTGACCGAGCGGACGAGCGGTCCGAGACCGACTGTGCTGCTGACCTGCTGTAGTGTTGTGCCTCTTGACTTGGGTAAAGATTCTAAATTTCTAATTTCCAATTCCAACTTCAATTAGTAGTTATTTAGGTTAATTTTGTGGTAATTGCTAATTGGTAAATGCTTTAGGTTAGGTATTTATTTTAGGTAAATTTTGTTGGTTAATTTTGTGGTAATTGGTAAATGCTTTAGGTAAATTTTGTTGGTAAATTTTGTTGGTTAATTTTGTGGTAATTGGTAAATGCTTTAGGTAAATTTTGTTGGTTAATTTTGTGGTAATTGGTAATTGATAAATGTTATAGGTTAGGTATTTTAGGTTAATTTTATTTTATATCGTGCCCCCTACAATATTTTTTTCTGCGTCCGCCACTGGATGTGATATTCTCAATTCATTGCATCCAATAGATACAATATAACCAACTCATTGCATCACTCTAATGCGATAACAACAACCCATGATCAAAGATCATCATTTCTAGAAATTGACTATGCCTCCCTATACCAATATACCCAGCTTCTGATTATGTCACTCTTATTAAAAAAATATATCCACTTCTAGATTATGTCACACATATTACGAATTTATCCAACTCCTGATTATGTCATCCTTATTACAAACAGATGATAATAACATATCAAAACCCAAAATTATGTTAATATTTAACATATAGATACCTTTCAATTCTCAAATATGAAACCATATGGTTTCTTCACCAAAAGAATTAAATAATGTTTTTTAAAATAAAACTCACCTTATAAACTCATATAGATGAGAACCTTAATTTAACAACAAAAACAAATAGGAGCACGTAATAATTTCTTCTTCCTCCCTTCTGCTTGTTCGAACTAGAGAAGCGAAAAGCAATTCCACCCACTTCTTTTTATCAAAAAAAAAAAAAGATCAAAGGAAATAAAAGAAACATATATATATATATATATATATATATGTTCATTGATCAACTTTATAAGTTAATGATCTAACGGTCTAAATTGCACGGTGGCAATTTGGTAATTATTAAGAAATCTCGTGGCGTTTATGAATGTTTAGATTGTCAGATTATAGATCTAATCTAAGGGTTGAGAATTAGTCTTACAGGTCTCACATGATCTCAAGTATATATATATATATATATATATATAATTGTATGTTGATTTTATATATCAAATTCAAAATAGTTTTTTTCTAAATTTGTTTCTATGTTATTTAATGACTTATGAAGAGATGACACGACAATTAAAATTTAAAATTTGGATGACTACTTTTATGGTATTATATATCATGGCAACGAAGATGGTTACAGTTTCCTCAAAACTTAACACCAACTTTTGAGGTTATGATTCTTGGGGTTTTTTTAATTAATTAGTTTTATTAAAGAATTTGATTTCCATAATATCCCTAAAACTTGTGTTTGTTAGATATTCGCAGTGAAAGATCCAGGATTTTTGTTCAATGAGGTCACCTTTAAGGTAGACTAAAGGCCTGCAAAATCATTCGATATCTCTAATTACAATGTTTCGAGAGATTTTAAAGTTTTTTTGGTTGATTTCGAGTGATTTTTTAGTGTTTTTGTCGATTTCGAATAACTTTTTTGGTTTTTTTGATCGATTTCAATATATTTTTTTGGTTAGAGTAACGGTTTCGATTGGGGTTGGGGGCCCATGGAAAAATGTAACGGGGGAAAAGTGAAAGATAAAACATGCAAAACCTAAGATTTTTTTTTCAGTTTTTGACTGGGGTCCCTTCCCCCCTCCTTTTTGCAATTGCATCCGCCCCTGGATATTCGTAGAGTTAATTTTAACAATTTTGTTTTGTTTATGTTGTTACCGTTACGAATTGTTATTTATCTATTGATTAGTAGTAAAAAAATTTGCAATTGCACGTTCTATTCTAGTTTTTTTCTAAATATGTAAAGAACGTGTTTATCGTATATTAAATATTTCATTAAAATATGTGATTTTTTTACTTCTGATTCTCTAAGCGGTAACACTTCCTTATCGACCAAGTTTCTGAAAAAGTATGTAATATTTATCAGGTATAAAATCATATACGAATCTATGAATTTTTTTAAATATATCATTGCGTTTTTATTTCATAATTTTTCAAATAAACCCTTCAAGTTGTAATGTTTATAGTTTCGTCCAGAAAACCTATGGCTTCACATTTTTAAGGACATAAAATTACAATTAACCCCCTGAACTTTGTGATTTCACAGACAACCAGACTCTTAAGGGGGTTTCTGGCTTGATGAAATGATTTTGAGGGATTTGAATTTCGTGGAATAATTTGAAAATGGGGAATTTGGATTTGGAAGAATTTAGAAACATTGGTGTTTTTGGTTTGTAGGATTTGGAATGAATTGAACTACGTTTCTTATAAACAATTTATAAAAACAAACCATAAATAATTAACTTACCTTTTTATTAATTGATTATTATAAAACAGGGGTTGGGTTCACGTAAGACCTATGGTTTTTCGTGAGACCCGTAAGACCAATTTATGTTCATTAATCAACTTTATAAGCTAATGGTCTAAACTTGTATGGTGGCAATTTTGTGACAATTGAGAAGTCTCGTGGCAATTTTGTGATTATGAATGTTCAGATTGTAGATCTAATCCAAGGGTTGAGAATTGGTCTTACGGGTCTCACGAAAAACCTTTGGTCTCACATGATTCCAAGTCTATAAAACAAATGTTTACATCATATATTAAAACATTATCACACACAAATCCTACAAAATCCCATAAAATACCAACAGTTCCTATTAGATTTCTAAATCCCATGTTTGTGCCTAGGATTTCAAATCCAAGCAATCATTCAAGACAAATATGAGATTGAAATGAAATTGAATTTCAAATCCTACAAATCAAACTGGACCCTGAAGATATGTCTGTCCCTGTTTAAGGTTAGTTCACTTAGGGGCCGTTTACTAAACGCTTACCCGGTAAGTACTTACCGGGTAATTTTCCTCACCGGATGAATATGGCAAGGGCCAAGAATCTTATCCGGGAAGAGCGATGATAAGGATGGAGAGTCTTACCCGGTAAGTGAGGGTGACGACTCTTACCTGGGTAAGCGCTTACTAGGTAAATTGTTGCATAGGATACGTTTTTATATACTACAATCTTACCCAATAAAATAAAACAAATTATAATGTTGACTCCTAACGTTAAGCACTTACCGGGTAAGCATTTAGGTAAACGGCCCTTTAAACTACATATATGAATCAAATCTGTTGCATCAACTATCTTCCATAGGTGGTGACATCTTAACCTAACTTGATACATTGAATACATAGATCTAATGATTGTCTCAATGACATACCCTAAAAATATCTTCAAAGATATTTCAGATGTAACATATACGTCACGACTGATTCCGTCACATAATTGCTCTTAGAACATTTATGAACAAACTTCAAATCCGTCATCACGTGACGTAACATAATTCTAACGCATCAATGTCTAGCACGTGTCTAGACTGTCTCCTTCCCTTTTGTTATTAAAACTCGTGCCTCCCCTATGATACACGCCAGCAGCCAGCTATTAATCTCAATAAATTCATGGTTTTCACGTGAAACACCTTTTAGAAACATTTCATTTAAATATGATATCAAAGATACCAGTTAATGAAAAACATTTAAATCTATTAGTTATGAAGTAGGCTCTCAGACACTACATCCCTCCCAGGCAACTAGCCACAACAATAGTTTTTCTAAAACAACGCACACCTCGATAAGACCACAATCAGTACTGCAGTGACCCACCACACGAAACACATTTGCAAATTATATATATATATATATATATATATATATATATATATATATATATATATCCCTGGATGGACCAACACGGTCACAATAGACACAAGCTTCTGTTGTCTAAGTCCCTTTAGCCCAAGAAATATTCATCAAAACATGTGATAGTTTTCAGCATGTAACAATATCGTACCAAAGTTATCAGTAACAATTCAAACATACCACTAAGGTATATTATTGAATCAGTATAAATTTGATAACATATGCATTTCAATTCAAAAAGATTATAAGAAAACTCACATTCATCATAAGAATATTCTAAATTCTTATCTGGTAACGGATCTCAATACCGAACACTTGAAACTGAATAAAGGAATCATAGATCACAATCAAGATAGATAGAATCAATATTATTTCTAAACAAACTCTAAGGCACATAAACGATACCCTTGAAGATCCTCGATCAACACAAAGCAAAAATCAAAAAGACACCCCACAGTGACTTACACGATTTACCACGCGACCAAAGCCGCAGCAAAGGTCGCACAAGTCACTGGCTTCCCAAGATTGACCTACACTGCCTTGCTTTACACAAACTCTTACCAAACCATCAAATCACATTTAAAATCACCAAAATACAAATATAACCCATTACTTGCTTCTGAAATGACACAAAAGAAAAATCACACTTTGGAACAACGGGGACCCATGTGAGTACCTGTTTCACCTGCTCTCAACCTACATCAAATTAAAACCAAAATTTGAAATCCGAAACACAAAATTCATCAAACCATATCCATAAACATTGTTCGTAACCAACAACAACTTTTGAAACTCAACTCAACCATCAAAACTTCATATAACGTTCAAGGTTGATTAAACCTAAATAAAAAATGATGAAACTCTGAACTCAAAGGGAAAACTGAACAGTGCCAACCAAAACTTCACATAGCAATGGAACAACCACAATCAGACCTCAAAAAGATTCCAAACAAACTACCAACAAATAACCGAAATAACCAAACCTAACATGAAGATAAGGAGAATAAATTTACTTTGAGATATAGGAGAAAAAATTTCCAACTTGAAAACCTCTAAAACCCTTAATCTATCTTACTCTCTGCCGAACTCTCTCACATAACAATGTATGTGATATTGTATTATTAAATCAAAAGGGGTTCAGTCTTTAGGAAACAACCAAATGATTGCCAAATGGTCAATGGTCTAGTGGCATTCAGGTTACATGTACATCATATTCTTTTTAGACGCCAAGAGTTTTCTTTTTTGTTAACCATGGGTGTTCGGTCCAGCTTGTGTGCACGTGGACTAATTCCATGGGCCCTGGAGAACAGCAAGAAAAATCCCCAGTGACCTTACAGGACTAGAACCAGTAACCTCTGAGGAGGATCCCTAAAGTCTGAGGTTAAAGTCAAGGTCAAGAGTTTATGCCTCACTAAAGTTGGAGATGAAAATTTGACCAATAAAGACGGGTACTAGCAAGGACCAACCCATAATACTCTAATAGGGTGGGGATAGATCAGAAGGTATACGTTATACAGTATCGACTAAACATTTTTAACGTTTACGACTTAAGTCAACATGTTAAATCACTTTTTGTGTTGTATACAATGTTTTAACGAGTGACAAAATTGCTTACAATCACTTGCAAAGAAAAATAAAAAAACGATGCATTCACGTACTAAGGTTTCTTTACCAACGATGTTGTTTGATTTTTTTGTGTCTACACGGGAATAGATATTTTAGAAAAAATTATGTTTAAAAAATCTTTTTTTGGAACTGTGTATGCTCAAACTAACTTGTACGCACATCGACTAATCATATGTGGTCTTGAAGTTAACCAGTGGCGGGACCCAAGATTATTTTTCGAGCAGGTGCACCTTTGAGGTGGATCAAAGGCTTGTAAAGTCGTTCAATGTATTTTAGCGAATTCCACCGTTTTAAGGGATTTTTCAAATTTTTTGGTTCATTTCGAGTTATTTTTAATATTTATGTAACCATTAATTTTAACAGGTTTCAAACGAAACTCGTCTTTAAAAATACCAATGTGAATGAGATGTTTTTTAACTGGCTAAGGCTAGTGACAGATTAGGGATCGAGCTCCAAATCTGTCTTGTAAATACGTAAAGTGGGTTCACCCCTTTTAATGTTATACCATCTTTTCTTTTGTCCTAATTAATTTATTTTGATTAATGCACATTATCTACTCCATATATTTCAAGTTATTAGAAGCATACTCGCACAATGCAGCGAGATACATCTCGATTTTAATGTTTCGTCTTTTTTTTGTTTCGGTCAATGTTATAATACGGTTTTATATGGTTTTGAGAAATCCATAATATTTTTATTTTTAAATAAAATTTAAATATGAAGATTATCATAAATATTTGAAAAAACAATATTGATATTATTATAAACGGCCGACTTCTAAACGTTCGATTTCTGTGATTTTCTTTCATATAGTGGTCAGAGTACTACAGATCGATTTTCAACTTTCTTCCTCAAGTAATCTTGTAGTCTACATTATTCATCTATGTAATAATCTTGTCGTCTTACCTTAATTATCAGTTCTTGGATACATGTATATGTGATTTCTTCTTGACAAGTTGTTACATAGTGTAGTTGATATTTGAAAAAACACTAAACAACTCAATTGGGGTAAATTGGTCATTTTAACCAATTATGTCATGTCATGTCATGTCTTACCGAACGCTAAACAACTGTTCTGTTCTGTTATATCCTGTCTACGTACCAAACGCACCCTTATGGATCAGAAATTTTTGAACTAAAAAAGATTAGATCTAGGATGAACTAAGGGGGTGTTTGGTTAGAGGTCTTAAGCAGCAATTAATGGGAATAAAAATAAAAGAAACTGTTTGGTTTTCTATAATATAATGGATTCATCCCTCCAGAAGTCCAAAATTTCATTCTTGGTTAAACTGGGAGGAACGGAAGTTTATTCTCGTTTTCATTTTCTGTCATTTTTATTTTCATTCCTCAGGATTAGTGAAACATACCCTAAAAAGCTTAGCTACTTAACTAATGAGTGAGTAATCATAACAAATTGATTCCAACAAAAGTTTGTCTTTTCTTATAACTTTTTATCATAAAAAATATATAACAAAATTAAATGTTACAATTTAGGGGTGTTTAGGATTGTTTATTTGAAACAACTTATTCTTTTCTACAAAAGCATTTATTAACTTATTATAAGTTAAAAGGGTTTAACTTCTTCAAAAACTTCTTATTATTGGGTTGACACCTGTATAAGTTGTTTATCCAAACACTCAAAAATGTTTATTGTCGGTGTCATACCGGAATAAGTCAATAAGTTGTTTTTATAAGCAATCTCAAACACCCCTTAGGAGTCGTTTACTAAATGTTTACACTTCCAGAAGAGTTATCATCTTTGTTTATATCTGATAACATTGTTGGATATCAAAATCTCTCACCCGATAAACGATATCAAAATTAAAAATCTCTTACCTTGTAAGCGTCTTTTATCCAATAAGCATTAATCAGGTAATATTTTTGGCTATCAAAGTGTATTTTCGATCCATGATTTTACCTTACTCACCCAGTAAAACAAATGACATCCAATAATCATTTGGTAAACGACTGTCAGTTCTCTTTACAAATCATCGACTCCACTAGAACGGTATCCGTATCCATTTTGGCTATAAAAAAGGGTTGTCGGTTATATTTATCTTGATGTATAATTATTTATAAATAGGTTTTCTAGCTAATATTTGTGCCTACAGGTTGTGACACAGTTAGTTCTGCTATCAACATCACCGTCGATTATCGACCTACCATTTGTACGAAAGATAATCTACTTTGATGTATCAGTTATCTGCAGGTAGTTGTTTCAGTATCTTTCTAGCAATATTTTTCCGTGTAGACTTGAAATATAAGGGTGACCTAAGTTGGAACCTTTGAGAGATATTTATAAATAGTAATCGTCTTTTTCCCTAAAAAGGATAAAAATGACAAAACGGAAAAAATCATACAAGAGCTATAATTATCACTATGATAAATTTGGTTCGGTAGGATGTCCGAAATCATCCTAATAAAAATATTTAAGAAACATTTATCTGTCTCATATAAATGTGTTACAATAAGTTGTTAAAACAAAGCTGAACAATCTAAAACACGTAGGTTGTAGATTGAACAGACTAAAAAGCATAATATTATTGTTTCAGATTATAATCTGAATTAAAAAAATACTGTTCTACATCATTAAATAAAAATATTTTATTAAAACATCTTAAAAATCAAGTTTTATTATGAAATGCGAAGGATATTTGTCTGACTAAAATATGAATTTGATTGAAAAAAAAATGACTATAAAGTAAAATTAATTTGGTAATATTGGCTGTTTCAAGGGTTGTTTGTTTATCTCTTAATAGTTTCATTAGGCAACCTCTGAATCGTTAAGAGCCAGACTTTCTAAAACCCTCTGAATGATTTTGTATCATGAATCTCCCTTGACTATTAAGAGCCCTAATTTCATTGTACACAATTACCAAACAATTATATTTCATTTTGCACTATATCAAAAGAGTCTCTTAATCATTCTGACCACTTAATCATTCTGCACCAAACCATTCAGCAATTACCAAACAGCCCCTCAGTCGATTCTCGAAAAGCCACTTACACTCCATTGTTAATCCCTTTAGATATCTTCAACGGATGACATCAAATTTTACATCAAATTCATGAAAATTGACGTAAACAATAAATCTATTGTAAAGATAACAACGAATCTCACATAAAAATGTCATATTTTAGATATATATTCATTTATATCGATATAAAATTTGATATCAATAAATAGTATTACACTAAATTTGGTGTGTTACTACTACATCAGATCTGATGTACCAATTTGAGTGATTTGATGTTAAATTTGGTATTTGGTGTCCTCATCAGAGATAGCCTTATGACATCTCTTATGAGTAACACCAAATTCATAAAAATTGGTGTAAAATTTAGTACCAACAATAAATCTTCTTCAATAAGCAAGGGGTCGTTTATCAAACGCTTACCCGAGTAAACGTTTACCAAGTCATATTACCTTACCGGTTGAATATGGCTAGGACCAAGAATCATACATGGTAAAAGTGAAGGCAAGGACGACAACTCTTACTAGGGCTAGTGTCTAATGGTTATATTGTTACATACAATACCGTTTTTGGTGGACTAAAATCTTACCCGGTCAATAAGAAATAGTATTAAATTTTACTGGTAAGCACTTATCCTGATAAGTGTTTGGTAAACAACTCCTAACACTAAAATTTGTCCTGTATGGATAAATTTGTTTATCCGGATAAATTTGTCTGTCTGGATAAATGAGTGTTGTTGTTTACTTTTTTATTTGAACCAACAGTCTGAATAACATAAATGACCGATTTACCCCCCAATGTTAATTATTTGAACAACAAAACAAAAAATTATAAAAAGGCTGACGATGGGGTGTCTCATTTGGGACGGAGGCGATGCTTTAAATAAGGGATAGGAGTGTCATTTTTGTGGCTGAATGGGAACAACACACATTTTTATCTGTGCGATTAAGCCATGTTCTGTGCGATTAAGCCGTAAGTAAACAACCCAAATGAGTTGTGCGAATAAATCAGATATATCAATAAGCCTAATTAAACCGCAAGTAAACAACCCCTAAATCTTATACCAAAAAGTAAAATTTTAGATATAGTCATATATTATTCAATTATAATTAAATTAGATGTGAAAGAAATAATGTTGCGTCAAAATTGGTGTAACATTTGATACGTCCAATAAAGTAATTCAACGTTAAATTTGGTACTTTTATATTATCATCATAAAATAACGGTTCACGTTTTTTTTTTTTTTTTGTCTTAAATTAAATATCTATTTTTTATTTTACTTTTAATTACTTTACTTTTTTTTTATTAACCTGGATATCCAACCTGTTATACGAGCCGATTAATCCCAGGATGATCATCTACTTTACACATAGTCTGTAGTTATCGCATTTGAACTTCTGTGGCCACAAGGAAATTTTTATTCCTTTTTAAATTTGAACCTGAAATCTTTAAATACTTTTGATCTTTGAAACCAAACTCAAATCATCCTATCATCGTGATCAAATTATTGTACTTTTAACTATGAAATAGATAAAAGATTTGGTACCCTATGTATACGCCAATTTTTATGACTTTCTAATCCGTGATGTGTTTCACCCAACAAACTCCCCCACTCTCATTGGCGGAGCGTTGCTTCCACGCAACTCTCACCGTCACCTTTTTCTCGTCTTTCACATGTCACCACCCTCGGTTTTCACCATTCATACACCACTCCCATTCCATTCAATACAAAATTAACAAAAACCCACCATAAATTGACATTAAAAATCAAATAAATAACCAAAAATCGAGAATTAAAACAGTTTCTAACATCTGACTGTGAAAACACCGTCATTCACCATTTCCGTGATCAAAAAGCAAGCTTTTGGATGAAATTTTCACAGAAATTGACGAAATTTACACCATTTTTAGCCTGAAAAATGATTTGAAAACCCCAGAAATCAGTAATGTTTTAGAGAGAGGAGATGAAAATGAAGAAGACGAAGAGCTGAATGAGAAACAGAGGATTTTGGTAACTGCAATGTTCATACATTCAAACCGTTTTGATGATCAAAATTGAACCTTTAAAATGAAAATTTCCCAGAAATTAACAAACTTTAACTTAAATTTATCACAAAATCAGTGAAAAAAAACAAAATTTCTGTAATATTTCATAGAAATAGAGGGTTTTCAAACTGTTGGCATTTATTCGTAAAATCATTTCATGACCAAAATTCAAGCACTTTTGAGTAAAATTTTCACATGAATTAACAAAAACCCAAGAAGTTTACATTAAAAAATCAATTTAAGAGCCAAGAAAATCATTAATTTTCATAGTTTTTAGAGAGAGAAAGTGAAGGAAATGAAGGGTGTTGAAACTGCTGTCATTCATACCCTCCACCATTTTCATGATCAAATTTCAAGCAATCAAATCAGATTTTGAAGAAATCATCAAAAACCCACCAAATTTACACACGAAAATTCAATTAAAGAACTACAAACAAATTCGTGAAACCCAGAAAACATGAAGAGAGAGAGAGAGAGAGGAGCTGTTGAAACTCTGACGATCAAGAAACCATAGATTGACAGCAATTTCATCCATATTTTATATCATGTACAATCTTGAATGCTATCAGAAACTAAAAAAAAAGGCAGAAATCATAATTACTGTTCAAAAAGATTTCGAAGGGTGATGATTGATGGAGGCATTCATCAAAAAAATTCAGCAGGGATTAGTTTCAGAAGGATGAAAGAACTCCGGTTCAAGTTTATTCCGGCAAACAGGACAGACCGGATTTTTTGAGAGCCAAGTATCGGCGCATTGTAGATGAAACCCATGGTTACATCCCGGAACCACCCTCGCCGGTTGTTCCTCCTCGATATCCTCCAAACACACCGAACATTCAGTTCCCAACCCGAGTTCTTTTCCGGTGGTTCTCGGAAGTTTCTCGAGCTCCGCCGCGGAAAGACCATTTCCGGCGGTGGGTTTCACCGGAGAAGTCATTTCCGGTAGGTGACGTGCGGCGTACCATAGCAAACACATATACACAAGGAACACCACACTCATCCCGGCGCACGGTAGAAACAGCGCGAGAAACAAAGAAACCATCATCTTTTCCAAAAGGGAAAGGGTACCGTACGCACCACGGCGTACGCTAAGGTTTCTCAAGATAGTGATGAGAACTTTTGAAGTGCACTCTTTGGATTATAAACTAAGGAATATTTGTAAAGAATGCTAATAATTTATACAATTGGATTGGGATGCTTTAATAACCCCCTTTTTATTTTCTAATCATTTTCATTTAATTTTTTTGTTTTATTTACATTCAAAAATATATCAAAACCAGATAAAATTTCAATCATATTTATTATTTTTGTCTGTTTCATTTGAAAACAGTTGAAACCAATGACCCATCTGAGGTTCGCAATCATCATGTGGAATACGGCATTAATCATGCATATGGGAAACAGGGCTGTATTCCTAAAATCAAGAATTATATCGATACAGATGTATTTGGTCATGTTTTTATTCATTTTGAAATTTTCGATTATGTAGTTTCTTTCCCGATAAAAAAGCCGAAGAAATTAGGCGTTAGGATATTTATCCTCTTGAAGTACCTGTGCAACTTTAGAAACTGTAAGCGTGTTTGGTAGTGATAAGATCTTTGATTTGAATTAACTTACCAAATTCTGGTTTCTTTATGGATAATTTTAATTAGAGCTTACTTAAAGTGGTACAAGGTTTAGATGCAGCACTTACATATGTTCAAACGCTTTAGTTATCTAATGGAATACAACTGGATCTTAAGACAAAATATACGTCAATATAGCTTTACCAACTTCCATAAATACCCATATGGAATTGTCGTATGTGAAGTCTTGAATGGTGCATATGATGTCATATTACAACAAGTTCTTATGTTTTCGCTAAAATATTGCATCTTTTCAATTCCAACGCTATTACAATTTTCCCGACAGTCATCACCTCTTGTCAGCCACCAAACAGACTTTAGAGGTGGGAAATAAGAATTTGGGATGTAAGGTTTATGTGCTGTCTTTGAACTCTTTCATTTTGTTGGCGGAGTACAGGGATTAGAGGTTTGGTGTGAATTGCTTTTCGAAGTTAAGGATCCTTGCATAGAATGAATACGGATTTCAGTCCAATTGTCACATCCTGAGACATTAATGTGATTTTTCAGTAGGTAGGCATGTATTTATGAGTTCGGTTGTCCCCAATAGGTCATGTACTCTATTAAAGATTGCCAACAAACTCTAAGCATTTATGTGGATTCGCTTAATGGACAGCTTTCTACGTAGCTGAAACAAGTTCAATTAATCTGAAAAATTTATTATACACTTCATGAATTCAAATATATACACATTAAGACAAATGAAGTATTTTGAAATATATTAGAAAAATGGGAAAACAAATTTTTATATGGTTTTTCATGTGCATACATCGTAGGTGATATGACTAAAAACCAATCATGAAATAATTGTGTCCAGAAACAATTAGGTTATGATTAATAAAGACATTATAAGTTCAGACTGCGTGTGTATAGCTAGTATAAAGTTCATGTATGGTACAAGTTGGTGAACTTGTATACTAGACAAACCTGTCATGAGAACATCATAGGGGATGTCATATGAGTATCATAAATGTTTTTCATGTAATCATGGTACAATAATATCATTTGACTTGATGATCTTGTGGTCAACTATGGTTAAGCCATACGTTTTGATGCTAAATCTAAGCATATTAACCACAAGGGTGATGCCTGATTGGTTTAAGCTTGGCTCCAAATGTCAAAAGTATCAGGAGGTCTCAGGTTCAAATCCAATGAGAAATAAAAATCTCTTTGTGGCCACGAAGGTTCAAATGCGGTGACTCTAGATTATATGCAAAGCAGGTGGTCGCCCTGGGATTAGTCGGCTCGCATAGCGGGTTGGATATCCAGGTTAATCAAAAAAAATCTAATCATATCATAACAGGGTGACAAAATAGTCGTTGGTATATGACAATACATTACAACTAAATGGAGGACTGTTGCTTACGAACTTTTCCCTGGAAAATCTGCCACTAAAAGGGTGATCTGTCACAAAACAGTCACAAAAGTTGGTGGGTAATCCAAATAAGTGATAGATTACTAGGGATTCTCTGGGTGACCCGTTAGTATTTTCTCGAAAAACATCAGATTCTACCGAGCCATTGTTATTTTTCTGGGTAATCCGTCAGTAACCACCCACGGAAATTTCTCTGGGTAATTTTTGTGGGTAAAAATCATCTGTATAATGCATGTGATGAGACTTGCATAATCAAAGATAGTATGCTTTTTTTGTATAACGAGAGTAGTGTCTCTAACCCCTTGATAGGACTATCTGAAAAAAGGCATGCATACTCGGTCTATACAAGATATCAAAATATGTTTAGTCAATATATTCCTGATTCAAGAAACTATGGATTTAATATAACGGGGATGACAAATACATGCTCCTGTCCAATCCAAACATCAAAGACAAACATACACAATATCTAATTGTATAATTTAGGTCTGGTTCAAACGAGAAGGTGGCTAATTCACGAGAAGGCGAAAAACATTCTGAATCACATAACTGATTGAAAAATACCATAAAACAAAAAACTAAAAAAATGTTTTAGAAATTAGGATAATTACTATTTTAAATTGGATCAAATATTCTGCTAAGAGTAAAATTATAAGAAAAACACTGTTTGGACCTGTAACGCCTCAGGTCCCACATTTGCATACAATCATGTGTTTCATATAATAAGAAATGCAATTTTACACATTCGGTACCAAATATAATAAGAGCTACATTATAAAAATAGCTACCAAATTTCTGTTTTTCAAAATCTCTATACAAAACTTGTACTCATAAGCAGCATGCAGGTACAAGTTACAACACATTATCCCAAATATATACATGCAGGCAATCGTATAATTTCTTCATAAATTCTTTTTCTCTTAACATCTGTTTACCTGACCTGTAATGCACCATTTAAAACACCAAAAATGAGGGTTAGACCGAAAGTTCTAATGAGAATTATCTTCTTGTCTACTATTACAGGGTGAATAATCATCACACACATTTATAAACTCATATTTGTAATAATAACACATACAATATTTGATATAACAACTTCTTTTGTCGCATCTAAAAGATGAGACATTATCAATTATCGCATCAAGTAACTCAATAACTCACTTAACACATGTTGTTATAACTCATCTCATCAAATAGATCAAAATGTTAATGAATTCATTTCTGATCTCAATGCTAGAATTATCGCGGATGCCCCGCCCAACTATCGCGGTTAACCCATCAACTATCACGGATGTCCAGTCATCTATCGTGATTCGTCAACTATCATCATCTATGGGGGTGTTTGGGATTGCTTATTTAAAACAACTTATGTTTTTTTGTAAAAATGTTTATTAACTTATGTGGTATCAAACCGGAGTTAAATAAAACAGGGTTAAAATTGTAAACCGGTAATAAACAGTTTTTCTTAAGTCATGAAGGATTAACTTATCAAAAACAACTTATTACCGGTTTGGCACCGGTATAAGCAGTTTTTTTCTTATCCAAACACCAGAAAACAGCTTATCACCGGTGCCAGAATGAAATAAGTTAAAGCAGCTTTTATAAGCAATCCCAAACACCCCCTATATTGTAGTCATAAAGGTTCAACTGTAATAATTACACATCATTATGATCATCCAAAAATTAGTAGTGATAAGTAATCTATACTATATTATAAAGCATTTGAAAAAAAAACTCTTAAAAAACACTTTTTATACGTAAAGTATTGTTTATTAATGCATATTACTTAAAACTCAAGATTGCAAGTAGATTGTGCATAAATACAACTTATTAAAGCTCTATATCTGAATTCGTGTAACTAACTGCAGATAAACATAATCAAATACATGATAAACATCTTATTTTAAATATAAAAAATCTAAAATATAATTAGGATAATCATTGAATTTAACATAATATTTAATTATTAACTTTATAAAATTTATAATATTAAATCAAAAATAAATTATTTTATTTTTAAACTTAAATTAAATTATAATAAAAGAATAAATTAAAGAAATTACATAAAAAATTATGATTTTTAAATAGTTGATTTAATACTAATTTTGTTTATTTTAAAAAAAAATTTATAATATTTTATTCAAAAATAAAAACATTTTATTTTTTCTCAAAACCATATAAAATCGCATTATAATATCGATAGAGCCAAAATATAAAACAAAACATTAAAATCAAAATGTATCTTACTGTACTACACAATTACCATTCTAGTTAAAATCTAATGTCAAAAAATTTGATATATTGGTGGTACGGGTGGCGTACACTTAAATGATGTTATCAGCTGATGGACATGAAACAGAAAAAAAAAAGGTTGCGTGTACCGTGAAACACAAGAAACCTTTCTATATATACGCATGCACAACTGCCTTTTCTTATGCCATTCTGGTCCTTTCTATTTTCGTTTAATTACCCAAATGGTCCCTACATTATTACCAAATGCCAATATTTACCTCTACTATCCATGTTGATCAATTTGTATTGTATTTTACTAGTTGTGTACCCGCGCAATGTGGCGGGAGCCGAAAATTTTAACGATTTTGAAATTTTACTGGTTTTGTTAGAAAAGATTTAACGATGATATAATTTACACTTGGTCTTTACATATTAATACAATTTGAATAAATAAGAGTTATGATTCCAATTTCAATTTGTTGATAAAAAAATTGTATGACAGCTTAAAATCCAATATATTTAAAGGACTCCATAAATGTATTCGATTTACACCAAGTGCAAAAAATCAAGAGATCAAGAGCAAGACCGAGAATTCTAAAGTAAAATTGAATAAGAGATAATGAGAGAACTTTTAATAACTCATGATGAATATTAGTTTGAATCTCACATTGGAGGATGGGGAGAAGACAGATGTATAAGAATGTGAAAACATGAATGAAAGATGTCAAAAGTATCTTGGGAACATGAAAAGAGAAGGTAATAATGTGCATTGGTAACTTGTACTATATGTTATTTTAATTATAAATTAAGAGATTTTAAGACTAAATGCATAAAGTAGTAGTACTTAATGCATTATAAGTTGCTTTTAAGACTTTTAAGACTCTGTGTATAAATATATAGTACTTTGTACATTAAAAACTGTTCTTAAAACTTTTGATAAATCTGGTTTATAAGGTAGTATAGATTACAAGTAGATTACAAATTTGGTTAAAATTCGTACAGTTACTTACCATGTAACATACATGATGTTTAATTTGACGCTTAAATTTCGTTTAGGTCAGTCCTAAACATTTCATGTTAATTCTTTATTTTACGTATGTTATATTCATTAGACGACAATGTACCTTTTAGGCCGATTTTCAAACCCGTTAGGACAGATATGTGCAACTTTTCGATTCCGGAAAGGGCTTAAATTTGCTGTAATAAGCTCGTTAGACAAAAAACAATAGATGGATCCAACTCGTATCCGACTCAAATCCGCAAATGATCATTTCTAGTTGGTACATATACTTTTAAATAAATGATACCGTTTTCTGGATTATCTATGTCATAAAAGGAACTCTTTTGGATTGAAAATTTAAAGGAAATTACTATAAGGAAAAAACTGTAAATTATACGGAAGTCTGGGGATGGTTTTTGCAAATATTTCCGCCACATTTTCTTTTAGTTAACATTCACATCACACTCATTCATATCATCATGAATTTGTTAACAAATTATTTCACAAAATAATTATTTTTTATTTTTTGCATAAATATATCAGGTTGGTTTTTTTAGGACAAATTGCATGAAAAAGTAACGTAGTTTAATTTGATTCTTATTTTGGGTGACGTATTTTCAAAACTTTCATTTTGGGACGGACCCAAGAATTTTTGGATACGGTGGCACTATATAAAACGGTTCTACCTTCTAGAATAAAACGGTTGCACCTTTAACGAACCTAATTTTTTTTACCTTACCACGGAGAAACAATACGGTGGCACGTGCCACCTAACCACCCATCTAGGACAATTTATGTTTTGGTACCTAAAATGTAAAGTTTTAAACATTTAAGTATACGGGTAACCGGTTGAAGCATTAACCGGTTATCATGCTGATGTGATGAGTGATGTGGTATCCAACATGGTATTATTTGATGACGTGGTTAATGACATGGATTTATTTAATCTAAAGTTAATCTTTTTTTGATCTAAAATTAGTCTTCAACCGGTTACACAGGTACTTAAATGTTTAAAACCTTACATCTTAGATATCAAAATGAAACTTTTAAAAGTACGTTACCCAAAATAGTAATCAAGTTAAAGTATGTTACATTTTTTTTATTAACCTGGATATGCAACTCGTTATGCGAGCTGACTAATCTTAGGGCAACCACCTGTTTGCCAAAAGCCCAGAGTCACCGCATTTGAACATCCGTGGCCACAAGAGGATTTTTATTCCTTGTTGGATTTGAACATGAGACCTCCTAGTGCTTTTGACCTTTGGAGCCAATCTCAAACCAATCAGGCACCACCCTTGTGATTAAGTACGTTATTTTTTCATGCAATTTGTTCTAAAATATGAATCAATTAGTCTTCAACCGTTTCTCATAGTTTTCACTTTCGAAGAACTTTTTTAATCGAATATTTAAACTAGATATCCAATCTTATTTTCAGTAAGCAACAGGTCTTTTGCGGTCGGGTCAGGTCGGGCTTTAGTGTGAAAAATAAGCATCGTTCAAGCTTTTTTAAACCAGGATTTTTTGAGTCGGGTTTTAACTGTAACTTACGAAAAAGTTAGCCTGATCATGCTTTAAAGTATGGTTTGGACCCGAGGAGCTTAGGCTTTGGGCGTTTTTGGAACGGGTTTCGATCTTAAGCTTTTTGTGCATCTCTGATCTAAACTGCTTCAATCGATAACAGAGTGAATAAAATCTTTTGTATGAAAACGATATTATCAGATATTTTTGTACAAATATCCAGTCTTTGCTTTAAACGTCAACAAAGTGACAAAAATAGTTTATGTTTCTTTTGAAACATACATAGAACATCTCGTAGTTTTTTGTGTTTAAGGATATCGTACAAGTAGTCGTTTTCTCGTTGAACAATCATCAATTTTTCACCTAAACTTATTTTTTCATGTGCTTTGCCGGCCCGATAAATCAGGTTACGAAAGACTCACTCAATTGAACGAAAACGATTCTTCGCGTACATGTGTTAAGAGTTTGTGAAACATTTCATATTTGAAGTTCTTGGAATTTTAAACGGATTATTCTGTCATAATTAATCACAGGACGTTATTACCGTAATTTGGTAAATTACCGAACATGATGTTTGGGTCTGTTACAGTTTAATTAATATAACTGGTACTCTGATATGACATTATACGATCGAAGAGACTCAAGGTAACCTTAAGCAGTGGAATTACAAGCGGGAAGTAGAGGTGTAGACATCATATGAGGATGGAGAAACAATTAGGAATCGATTGACTGTTATAATAAAAAACCCAAAACCAGATATAATGAACAAGAACTTGTTTGAAGTAATAATGGTGGGTACGGGTGCTCAAAAACTCGATCAACCCGATTAACCAACTCAACCCAATGCGAAATAACTCAACTCGAAGCAACCCGATGTCTAATCGAGTTGTAAAATTTTCAAACAGTAGGTATTGGGTTGATATTGGGTTAATATTATTTGATTTCAACCTAATCTGATGAACCCGATATCCTTTTATTTCTTGGATTTAATATGATTGTTGAATTTCTAATAATATATACATTAGACAATAATATTATCACGTACGCTCTTCATATACACATATTTTCAATCTATTACATCTCTATATAACTCATTCGTATATATGTTCAGTAACTGTAAACATATATACGTAAATTGAGAAAATTAACTGAATGTGATATACGTAAAAAATATGGATAAGTTGTATCAAATTGTTGATGATGAAAAATAAATTATGAGTAGAGAAATAATATATTCAATGTTAGAAGAATATTTTTAATGTACCAAAATATCAACCTGACCAACCCGTACGGTTTGGGTTGGGTTGACTTGCACATTCATTTGGGTTGGGTTGGGTTAAGTTTTTTATAAACGCAAGTATTGGGTTGGGTTGTTCAAATGTCTTCAACCCGATCAACCCAACCCATGAGCACCCCTAATGGTGGGTAAGGTGTGTAGAAAGTCGATCCAGTTAAAACTTGGTGGTCCAACTAATACTGAAAATCATCTGATCCAATTTAATCTGTTCCAATAAACATTATAATATTGCTATCAAATGTAATTATTTAAACAACAAAAATATGAAAAGTTAATAACAAAATTTCTTTTTGTTGTATTTATTTTTTCTTTTTTTTCTCATTTAATTATCATAAACTATTTTTTATTCGATAAATATAAAGAAAAACATGTTAATTTTACACATTAATATACGAGATATAGCATCGTAGGCAAAGAAATTAGATAATGAAATATATCATTTATCTATATCTTTTACGTTAAAATGTTGAATAAACTGATAATTAGTAGAAAAATACTCGCGCAATACAGCAAGATGTATTTCTCTGTAGATGTTTTAATACGGTTTTTATGTAGTTTTGAAAAAAATGTAATGTTTTTATTTTTGAATAAAATATAAATTTGAAGATATCATAGAATTTTGAAAATAAATATATCGATATTTTTATTAAATTAACTATTTAAAAGTTTTTGTTTTTTGTGTAATTTCTTTGATTCAATTTTTTATTATAATTTAATTTAGATTTAATAAATAATAATGAAGTAATTTATTTTTGATTTAATAATATAATTTTTTATAAGGATAATAATTAAGTATATGTTAGAACTCAGTGATTACCTTAATTATATTTTAGATCTTTTATATTTAAAATGAAATTTTTATCTTATATTTGACTATGTTTATCTGCATTTAGTTATACGAATTCAAACATGAAGCTTTAATAAGTTGTACTTACGCACAATTTATTTGTAATCTTGAATTTTAAGTAATATGCATCAATAAACGGTACTTCATACATAAAAAAAATGGTTTTTAAGAGTTTTGTCAAATGCTTTATAACATAATATAGGTATTTGGATAAAATTTATATATAGATACCCTTATCCAATGGATAAAGACATAATGGGTAAATGTTCACCCTTACTCGTCGTAACTCTACTCGAAATGGTTGATTAATTGGTTGGAAAATTGAATTGAAATATTAAATTAATCCAATTTGATCTAATGAATAACCAGTAATTTTTCATGGATGAAAACAAATCTGATTTGGTCATTTATTAGATTGGATTGGATTCGGTTGTCCAAAGTTAATGAACTTGGATTGGTTAGAAAAAAATCCAACATCAGATAGATGATTGGATTAGATCGATTCCACATAAACCATGTTTCACAAACATAAGTTAGCTTATTTTTTGATTTTATCGTAAAATCCTTGTTTCTATAAGCAAAAGTAGCTGATAAGCTAACTTAGAGGCCGCTTACTTAAACACTTATCTGGTAAGTACTTACCGGTAAAATTTAACACTATTGCTTACTTACCGGGCAAGATTTTATTCGTTAAAACGCATCATATGCAACAATTTATCCCGATAAGCGCTAACCATAGTAAGAGACCTCGTCTTCACTTACCAGGTAAGACTCTTGATTCTTGTCTTCGCTTTTACCTGGTAAGATTCTTAGTCCTCATCGTATTCATCCGGTAAAGTAAAGTGCTTACCTGGGTAAGCGTTTGGTAAATAGCACCTTATTGAAATGTTACCTGAAGTAGCATTTCAATAAGCTTAATGAACTTTTACAACTTTTCCCAATTATATCATGATTAAGATTTATTTTACTTATTGTTATTAATTAACTAGAAGAGTACTCGCGCAATGCAGCGAGATACATCTTGATTTTAATATTCTATTTTATTCTTTGTCTCTATCGATGTTATAATACGATTTTATGCGTTTTAAAGAAAACAATAATGATTTTATTTTTGAATAAAATATAAATTTGAAGATATCATAAAAATTTGAAAAAAAATATATATCAATTTTAATATCAAATCAACTATTTAAAAGTTTTTACTTTTTATGTAATTTCTTTAATTTATTTTTTTATTATAATTTAATTTAAGTTTAATAAT
>NC_037528.1:48055815-48107123 GCF_001531365.2 Cynara cardunculus var. scolymus
TATATATATATATATATATATATATATTGTGAAATATTAAAATTGTCTTATTTTTTAACATGTCTTTTTTAGTCATTATTCAAGTAATTTATCAACTAGTTTTTTCAAACGTGATTAATTTATCGGTTAACTTGTCAACCGAATCCTAAATGCATTGATTTCAGTCAATGAACATCTTTTGTTAGTGGTCAACCTACGCTAGTCTTCAATTTTATTTTATTTTCATCTTGCCCAAAAACCAGATAAGACGTTTTATATGATAAGGTTGGTTAGAATTGACTGTAGGTCCAATTCTACAGCTTATATCTTAAACAGATCAACGCTTCCTCGAGGAGATGCAATTTTTCTCACGATCGTTAAAAATCTCTTTCTTAATCCACTTTATATTTAAATTTGGTCATTTTAAATGGTTTATTTTGACCATATAACGTAAAAATCACCTTTATCATCTTACCCGTACATTTTCTAAAAACAATTTAAATTATTTTTTACCAATTCGCCCTCTATAACAGCTGACCTAAAATGTCGTTAGCCAAGATGTTGTCCCTAAAAGGAACTTATTGGGTTAACAGTTAGGGGTCGTTTATCAAATACTTATTCGGTAAGCACTTATCGGTAAATATCAATACTATTATTTACTTACCGGGTAAGATTTTAGTCAACAAAAACGGCTTTCTATGCGATAATTTATCCGGTAAGAGCTGATCGTGATAAGAGTCATTGCCCTCACTTACCGGGTAAGACTATCAGTCACTGCTTTGTTCTTACCGGGTAATATTTTTTGTTCTTACCATATTCATCCGGTAAGGTAATATAATTTGGTAAGCGTTTACCCAAGTAAGATTTGGTAAACGGGCCCCTTACTCAATTTACCATATTCATCCAGTAAGGTAATATAACTTGGTAAGCGTTTACCCAAGTAAGCATTTGGTAGACGGACCCCTTACTCAATTTTGTGTTGGTAAACAACTCTTTACTGTGTCGAAATTTCGGTTTTTTTCTCCAAGAACATCAATCACGGTTCCAATTGAACGAGGTAGTAAAGATGGTTTTGATCGAATCCCCTGCTAAGCGTTTCAAAATACATCAATTATTATGACCTAGTTTTTATCTGTAACAGATTTTGTTCTATGGTACATAAATATGAATTATTATTCTCCATTACGAGCCATGACGTTCATGAGCACCATAAAATTGAGTTCTAAACCATGATTGTTTCAACGTATCGAGGCTTAGGATATAGTATTAGGTCGATTCAACGTATTGAGGCTTAAGATACTGTATTGGATCAATTCATAGTTTTGTGGCTTACGATGCTATATTCTCTCACCAGAAAATAGCTTCAGAGAGTTGTATGATAATTGCAGTGTATGTCATGTTGAATGTTCAAAGAAGTTGATAGAAGAAAATAATACTGATGATATCAACCTCATGGGCTCGCACAACAGTAATCAATGGTCATCTATCAGTTTATGAAATAAGAAATACGTATTCTAATTCCAATTTTCATCCTCGATCTTTATTGTTGGTCACGTCAATCTTCCATAATTGAGAGTTCCTCAGCTACGGATATTTGTGACAGTAAACAAAACCCCCATAGATTTACTCTGTTAAAAATCAAATGTAGCAATCAGATAAGATTTCAAACAAATTTACAGATTTTTATTGTTTATGTCGTCAAAGAAGTTGGTGATTGGACATATATCTAAAAATGAGTTTATCAGAGTTATATTTTATCTTTGACGGGTAAAAATTTTATGTGAAATATGCAAACATGACCTCTATCCAAAGAATAGAACAATATGAAATCAACTGGCTTGTACAAAGTATGCAAAAAGAAGAGAGAAAGTTTGCCAAAAAAAATTGTGGAACTAAAACATAAGTGGGTTGGGTTCCGATGAGAAAAAAAAGTTAAGATAAGAAGCGTAAGAAGGGATCTCCACCCTTGGATGCATATTAGAATGAGATGCCCCAGATCAATTCCCACGAGAAGCCTAATTCATGGGTGGGTAAGAGATTAAAAGTGATCAAGAGTCTAGATCCTTTGTTACGCTTCTCACATTAACTTTCTTTCTCATATGATCTTTCCTCAACATAGGAACTTGAAAATATAATAGTCGGTGCTGAATTTGAAAACGAATAGCAGTAAGCAATGACATTCAAACAAGCGGCCAAATGGATAAAACTTACAAACATAAGCAGGTACAAGAAGACATAATGGTAGGAATAAATATACGCCCTTAGGCCAATCGATTATGACATAACAAGTGTTTTTAACATATTTTAAAACATTTATTACAAACAGGTCATATGAAATCCCGCAAAATACCAACTACCCTGATAAGAATTCTAAATCCTATGTTTGTAGGATTTTATTGAAATCATAGGATTTCAATTCCGGACTTTCCTTCAAACCAAACACCTTATTGGAATGGAATCTAACTCCAAATCCCACTTAATCCCGCAAACCAAATAGAACCTACGGGGACGTTTGGTTCACATAATGTTTTTTGAAAGAATGGAATCTCTCAAAGCAATTTGACCTGGAATGAATTAGAATGGAATTTGGCTGAGCATTTGGTTGGCATGGATTGGAATGGAATTTGTTTAATGATTTAGAATATGTTTGTTTGGTTGGTAGAATGTAGCTTTGGAATTGGAATGAATAAACGATACATGACCAAAATACCCTTTTTATGATTTTTTTGTTACCATTTTGAATTATGGAACTCATATCTGAGACCATTCCATGAACCCATGTAGAACCCGAATCTGAAACTATTTAGAACTGAGATCGAAAATCAAATCATATCACCCCAAAACTCAACCTAAAAGCCAAACCCTAATATCAAAACTCAACCAGATCAACCCAAATCATGTGTATTCGTGACGAAATGGGAACCCAAAACAAAGGAAAAAAGTCGCTCGATGAAGGTGGAACCCAGAACAGAGAAGAGACGTGTCTCTCGATGAAGGTGGAACACAAAACAGAGAAGAGACGTGTCACTCGATGAAAGTGGAACCCAAAACAGAGAAGAGACATGTCGCTCAATGAAGGTGGTGAATCCAAAATTGTGGTCGATGAAGGTGGAACCCAAATCCATTCATGAACCCAAAGTTGATGGTTGATGAAGGTGTAGATCGAAAAACGTAGGAAAAATTGGTTTTCTTGGAAAAATGGGTCTCCGTAAGGATGAAGGAAAATGCAGGTCAAGAAGAGGTGGTCGATGACGGTCGAAGGTGGTAAGTGGCAGTGTTGTATATCAAATTCTTCCTCGTCTCTTTGCTCTTCGATTTGGTGATAAGAGTTTTCCAAAGGGAGCTCATATAGGTTTGGATAAATCAAGCAGAGAAAATGAAGATAATTTTGTTTTTTTGAGAAAATGGAATGAAATGAAATTGAATTCCTTCTCAATCGTGATGGAATAACCAAATCCATGAATGATGGAACGTGTAGAATTCAATTCCATTCCATAGGTAAACCAAACGCCCGACTGGAATTTGGTCAACGAAATTGATCAATCCAATTCTTACAGATTCCGTCAGAATCCTATAAATCATATGCCCCCTGAAAGCCCATTTGGTTTCATGGAATGCTTTTAAAGGATTTGGATTTTGTGAATGATTTGTAGAATTTGGAATGGAACTGAATTCCATTCTTTATAATAATTTATAAAAACAAATTACAAAAAAAAATTATAAAAAATAATTAATTACCTTTTTATTAATTGATTGTTACAAAACAAGTATTTTTCACATATTCTAAAACATTATTACAAACAAATCTTATGAATCTCACGAACTACTGATTAACCACACGGGATTCAATCCGATGTTTGTGGATTTCAATGAAATCTCAGTATTTCATATCCAAACATTACTTCTAAAGAATTGGAATGGAATTCAATTCCAAATTCTATCAAATCCCGCAAACCAAACGGGACCTAAATTCATTTTTAGAATTCTAATTCCAAAGGATTTATAGGACACTTCTTGAATATATTTATAAAAGCATCCTAAAAACCTCTCTAAAGGTTTTATAAAAAAACTAATACAACATTTTACTTTTCATCTCTGCCGTTTTGAAATTACAAGATAGCCATGTGTTTAGCAAAAACGTCCGGATTTGGTCTCCCCCACTAACTGTCGTTGAAAAATCTCGTTAAACAAGTCATTTTTATTGTTTTATTGATTTTTTTTGTCTTTTACCTGATCAAAAATCACAAGGACCAAAATAATAAAATTGATTTTCTTTGAGTAAATGATAAAAAAAATCGATAAAATGACGAAAATGCCTCTCATTTAACAGAAATTTTTAACGACAATCAAAGGAATGGACCAAACCCGAACGTTTTTGCAAACCATGATGACCATCTTGTAATTAGAAAACTACAGAGACACAAAGTGTTATTTTAACAAACCACAAGGAGCAAATTTACACTTCACAATCAACCAAAAACCAAGTCGCTCGAAATCAATCAAAAATCTCTTGAAATCAACCGGAAAACCAAAAAGATGCCTTGAAATCAACCAAAAAACTTAAAAAAATCTCTTGAAACGGTGGAATTCGGCTAAAAACACATTGAACAACTTTGCAGTTCTTTAATCCACGTTAAAAGTGGATCGGCTCGACCAAATCCTAGGTTCGCCACTGGTTGGATTAGTATCGTTTGGTTTATAGATGTCCCGATTCAAACCCTGAATCGCCATCATTGGTGGCTACGTTAGGAGTTATGTTGTCGGCAAACGACATTCATATTCCCCTCTTTCGACTTGCTAGTCTAGATTCAAGTAATCTATATAATATCAAACATTCTAAACCAAACGAACCCAGTCAATCCCCCAAACAGTAGGGTCTGGGGAAGGTATATACGCAAACCTTTCCTTTATCCCAAGGGATAAACAGTCTGTTTCGATGAAGACCCCGAACTGTTTCGAGTTGATCTGTATAAACCAAACGAAACAAATCTCTGGTTCGGGAACGTAAAATGTAGGCATACTTATCCTCTACCCACAACCCGAAAGGGATAGATTGTTAAGTTGTTTCAAATGAAGACCAAAGACGGTTTCGAGTTCTATACGGATTCCGTCTCTTAAATTTGGCTCTACGATGCTTCTTATCTTTAAAAGTTGCCTATCCAGATGCCCCTGAACCCCACCCGACCTCACGAGGTCTATCTATCAAGGGGAAAGACCGATAGCGAATAAAATTCATTACAAAATACGCTTTTTGCATGATAGTAGATATAAGTTCATATATATCAGTACTTTCCTTTCGATCCGAATTGGTCATATGTTTTAACGTTTTATTTTATAAACAACACTAGAAACCCTACACACGAGCATAGTTTTTAAGGGAAATGAAAACAGTTTCTCAATCAGAAGGCATTCGAAGGATACTTACTCCTCCCGTGTTGTTGTTCGGTAATTAGCGGATCGATGACTTTTCTCCATCCATCGTAGTCCATCGTGTCATCATCGTTTACGGGTAACAAAAACCCGTTCACAAAGAAGAAAGGCGTGCCATACACCCCTCTCGAACATCCATACTGCAAAAACAAGAAAGTGTTCCGTGAGTACTACCATTCATGCATAGAGAACAACATACAATCCAAGACGGACAACACAGGTGTGTTTGGTACACAGACAGGACTGGACCATGTACTACGATTCATGCACAAGGTACTACTGCTCGTGAAGCAACGGTTGGTCGAATTACCTTGAACGAAACCCTCGTTTTGGTACCAGTTTTTGAGTCATTGAATCCCGACCTAATTGCGGATTCCAAGGAGTTCCCGACAGCCTGTGATGCGAATCCAATAACTTGTTCGAGAACAGCAGATCGAGACATGTTCAACGTTTTCGCGTTGTAAAAACGTGTCTGTTTATTCGTCATCAATAAGCACATGATTAAAAGGAAAAGAAGTTATCGGTATAATAACCATGACTACATTTTGAGTTGTGATTAACCTGGTGCTTAAAAAACGCGGTCAGCAAACGGTACGTAGCCGAAGCATTTAACTCATTGACGATATGCAAAGCTCGGGAAGTAATGAAAGCATTGTCATGGTATCTGCAAAAAATAACTGGCAAGTAAAATCAAGCTGGTACAGACATCCACTGTTATAAAAAAACTATAATAACAAAGAAACCGGTTCAGTTTCAAGCTTTCGATTCTAAAAATGACCAACGACCAATTCGGGTTTCGAAATCTAGAATGAAATCGAATATATCTGGTTACGGTCTGGTCCCGATCCAATTATTCGGTTTTGTCGGTTCGAACCGGTTTTTATTTTAAGTAGTTAGGTTGAGAGTTGTACCATTTTGTAACAAACTATCTGTGGATGAAAGTGGACACTTGAGAGTGTGGTCCTCCAGAATTACAAGTGTAAGGTCACATCAACCCATTTGGCATGTGGCTATGTGCTATTTAAAGCGTCTGTTAAACAATTGCTGAATGGTTTGGTGCAGAATGATTAAGTGGTCAGAATGATTAAGAGGCTCTCATGATATAGTGCAAAATAAAATATAATTGTTTGGTAACTGTGTATAATGAAATTAAGGCTCTTAATGGTTAAGAGAGATCCGGGATACAAAATCATTCGGAGGGTTTTTAGAACCATTAAGAGACAGACTTTTTTTTGCCAAACAAGATTCACCTCTTAACGATTCAGATGTTGCCTCTTAATGGAACGATTAGAAGGTAAATAAACAACTCCTAAGTCCAAACATGTACTCTGTGCATTAAATTTTGTAATATTGGCTTCAATAGTTGTACCATTGACATAACAACTAATAGTCGTTTGTCATATATTTACCCGGTAAATGGTTACTCCATCGAATAATATTTTCAGTCATCAAAATAAATTGTTGGTAGTAAACGCTTATCGGATAAGATTGTTCTCTCAAATCTTGCTATACCTCGTACTAGGGGTGCTCAAAAACCCGACCAACCCAACGCGAAATAACCCAACCCAAAGAATCCCGATGTCTAATCGAGTTGTAAAATTGTCAAACCCTAGGTATTGGGTTGATATTGGGTTACTATTATTTGAACTCAACCCAACCTAATGAACCCGATATCCTTTTATTTCTTGGATTTAATATGATTGTTGAATTTCTATTAATATATAGATTAGACAATTACACTATCATGTATGTTTTTCATATAAACATATTTTCAATCTATTCACATCTCTATATACCTCATTCATATATATGTTCAATAACGCTGAACATATATACGTAAATTGAGAAAATTAACTGAATGTAATATACATAAGAAATATGGATAAGTGGTATTAAATGGTTGATGATGAAAAAGAAATTATGAGGAAAGAAATAACATATTCAAGGTTAGAATAATATTTTAATATACCAAAGTATCATTCCGATCATCCTGACTAACCCGACAAACTCGTACGGTTTGGGTTGGGTTGCAATTTCGTTTGGGTTGAATTGGGTTAAGATTTTTCTAAACAGCAAGCATTGGGTTAGGTTGTTCAAATGTCTTCAACCCGATCAACCCAACCCATGAGCAACCCTACCTCGTACCGAATAAAAATCCCTTAAAATTAACCAAAAAACTTTAAAAATTCCTTGAGAAGGTAGAATTCGGCTAAAAAAGTATCGTACAACTTTACGGGTCTCTAATCTACCTTAAACGTGCATTCGCTGAACAATTATCCTCGGTCCGAGAGCTGCATGTGCTCTATGCACTAAATGTTGTACCCTACGCATTAAATGTTGCACTAACTACCCAAATCAAAAACCAAGTAACCGAAGTTAAATGCCGGCCATTTTCCAGAGATGAAATCGACAAATTTAGCATACACAATATTGGTTTGAAATAAGTAATCGCCATTGATGAACAAAAAGACCTCGAGTATTGAAAGAGAGAAAGATGTAATACTGACGGTAAAGGGAAGGTGTGAACGATGAGAGAGACGGCGGCGGGGCCGTAGTGATCGACGGCTTTTTTGAGTGGAGCCCACGAATCCCTGCTATCGGGGCAAACCGGATCGTAGAACGCCTCTATCAACACGGTGGCAGTCGACGCCGCCCGTTTCTTATACACGAATCCGTCGTATTTCGACGGAATTATGGACTGTGATGGGACTAAAACCGCCGCAAAGGCTAGAATCAGTAGGAAATTCAACGGAATTGTGGGTTTACTCATGGTTGACTTGATGGGTGTTTGTGAATCGTCAAAGGGCGGTGCGACGGCGGCGATCGGTGGAGGGAGAAATAAGGTGGGGTTTTGAAGCACAAGTGTGTATGGTATGGAATTGCTTTTTTATCTTCTCCACGTGTTATACCACTCGGACAAAAGGTTTGTGTTTATTTTCTACTTTTATTAATCCAGATATCCAATCTGTGAGCAGATTAATTTTAGGATGACCATCTATTTTGCATATAACCCGAAGTCATCGTATTTGAATCTCCATGGCTATAAAGGGATTTTTATTCCTCCTTGGATTTGAACCTGGTACCTCAAGGTACTTTTGATTTTTGGAGTCAAGTTTAACCCAATCAAGATTGTGTTTAGAAAATACTATTATTGATCGGATAGATGTCAGGTCTACATATGTTTATTAGATCCCATTTCATTTGAGATATATAGGTTTAGTTTGGTTTACGTGTTAAATATACCTACAAGAAGTCGTAAAACATTTAGTGAATAAATAACGGATGAAATGTTTGAATTTATGTATCTTTCAATGTATGTTAACAGATGGGTTTTAATAAACCATAATATATATGAAATTTTGATCTGCATATATCCATCCCTAATGGGGCAAGATTCACCGTTTTGGCGGGATAACATACGAGAACGGGGGATGATTTATATACCCACAATCGTGTCAAGGCGGGATAAATTTTGATCTGCAGTCATTTGTGGCACAGGTTATAATGATTTGACTTTTTGAAGTCAAACCAATTAAAGGTTTGTTAATTCAGTTAATATATGTTATGCACAGATTATTATTGTCTCATAAATTGATGGTGTAGATTCGCCAATGTTGATCAGCACATGATTTTCGGCTATCACGATTATTGCTAATTTTCAAGTTTATCACTGCTATTTGCATAAATTCATTTAAAACATGAATTTGATGAACACCACGTGGTCCATGATGATATAACTGGTTGTACTTTCACGAGGGATTTTCAAATCAATAATTGAAGGAGCAATGAGTGGGATATAACTGGTTGTACCTTTGTAATTTTTTATCCATTCCTTGACGAGGGAATATGTTCCTCCAAGAACAAACAGATTAGGGGAATCACGTTCTTTCAAGAACGATTCTTCTTGATTCTTTATGAAAAACGCCCCTCATTTATTCTCGTTCCATTGTAACGGCTCATTTAAAAATCGTTTAAGTGTTGTTTTACAAACAGGGTATTTCAATGACAACAACAAATTTTTGAATCAACTCCTGATTTCACCAAATCTACATCTCGTTCAAGCCTTGATATGTGCAAGTGCAACGCTGTGTTGCATCAATTCCTAAAGTCTCACAAGGTTAGATGCGAGCATGTCTTAAATGTTGGATTTCACAATGTTTAAATCCAATGAGGGATAAAAATCCATTTGTGGCCACGAAGGTTCAAATGTAGTGACTCCGGCCTATCTGCAAAGCAGGTGGTCGTCCTGGGATTAGTCGACTCGTATAGCGGGTTGGATATCCAAGTTAATTAAAAAAAAGGGACGGAAAATAAAATAAAGGAGACAAAGGATTTTTTTTTTTTTTTTTGTATTCTTGAGAAAAAAAATGAAAGAAATAAGAAAAATAATATTTTATGTTATTGAGCAGGAGAGAAAGGAAATGAAATATGTTTTTACAGATATACTTTTATTTATTTTTCAGCTAGTTGTGATTGATGGGTAAATGTGTAATTTTATAAATTTTAATAGTTATTATTATTTCTTTCTTTTTTTCTTTCCTACTCGTTATTCTCACATTCGAGAGGAAAGTTTTAGAAGAAAAATCAGTATTATTTTCCTTCATTTTCCTACTTAAAAAAACTTGATAACACGACATTTTTTTTTCTCTCCCTCTACTTTCCTTCCCTTCCCCACAATTCCCATCGTAAAGAAAAGGCTAAAGAACACAACGAAAGAACTCAAACATAACTGTAAGTAGTGATGGCTAAACCGGCCCAGCCTGGGACTGGTAAGGACCAGTTATAGGACCGCTGACCGGGACCGGTAAGGACTGTTAAGGACCAGTTATAGGACCGCTGACCGGGACCGGTTATGGTTTTGGAGGGTTTCGAGGGACCTGCTCGACCGGGATCGGTTATGGGCCCGACCCGGTTCTTAAAGAAGTACTCGTTTTTTAAATATAGTCGTTATATGACCGTTTTTTGGGTCTTTTTTGTCTTCTAAACCCTATATATTTTCAAATAATTTTATGATGTATTTTTGGAAGACAATGTAATTTTAATTATAATAAAACATATTTTTAAAAGTGTATTTGAGTGACCCAATTACAAATTTTTTGAAAAAAATGTTATAATGTATTTATGTAGATAAAATCTTGAAAAACTTGAAAAAAAACTTAAATTTTTTGAAAAAGAATTTATTTCATAATTTATGAAAACTTAGGGGGTGTTTAGTTCAGTCAGAAAAATGAAAATGAAAATGAAAGGGAATGGAAATGAGAATGAATTTTCATTCCTCCAGCTTAACCTGGAATCGAAATTTGGGCTTATGTGGAAATGAACATATTATTATATTATATAACACCAAACAGTTTCTTTTATTTTCATTCTCATTAATTACTGTCTAATACCTCTGACCAATCACCCCCTTAATTTTTTTTCACACAATCCAGAACTAGGTTGGACCTTCAAATTCCATTAAATTTATAACTGATCTTGGACCATTGTATCATAATCGGTCTTAGTGATGGCCAAATTGGCTCGGGACCAGTTAGGGTTTTTGGTAGTTTCGTGGGATCAGGACCGGTTATGGGACCGGCTATGGACCGGCCCGGTCCGATCTGAAAATTCAAATAATTTTATAAATAAATGTATTTTTAAATAATTTTATAATGTATTTTTATAAGACAATATGATTTTAATTATATTAAAACGCATTTTTAAAGTGTATTTGAGTGACCCAATTGTAAATTTTATAATGTATTAAAAATATATATCATTAAATTTTTTTTTTTAAAAAACTTATTTTTTAATACCGGGACCGGCGGCCCATAACCGGTTATGAAGTATCTTGACCGGTCCTACCATTTTCGACTGGGACCGGTTATGAAAAAGCTTGGGACCGATTAGGCCCGATCCGATCCGATCCGAGATCGATTTTTGGCCATCACTAATCGGTCTCGATTAATCCCGGGCTTGGCCCAATTTAATCATTGATCCATATTTGTATATAAAAGTGGGCCCCGGCCCAGTAGAGAAGAAAAGAAATCAGCCGGCGGTTCAACGGTTTAGATCAGAGTTAAGGGCAAGCCTTGTAGACAGCGGCTACAAATACTCCAAACTCCGTAGCCATACGGTTTTAGGGCTTAAACAAAGAAAACTGAAGCCGGAGAAGAGGGCTCTTCCTTCACTGTCTTATCCTAATCTTCCAACAAAGGTATAGCCTCTGAATCTAACTCCTATCATCTGATTCTTTGTGTTTCTATGTAAGTGATTCGACTCCAATTTACATATATTTTGCGTTATTTTTGTCATTTTTCGACGATTTTGTTGTGATTTTATGTTGTTTTGGCTGTTATAGGAAGGAAGTATTGTTTTTTGGATTGATTGTTTCAACGATACCCAATTAAATTTGAATGTTCTTTAAGACGCATTGTTTAATTTTACATGCATAAAAAGTTGTTGATCATACTAATTCGCTATCGATTATAAGAAATGATGAGCCATTTGACATTTTCCCCAATAATTAACTACTTTGATATTTTTGATTTTTCTTTGAGAAACTCTAGATTTTACAGTGCATGCACACACTTAATTTTGAAAATTTCTTGTTACTTTTCCTTCCCCTCGGAAATAGTGTCTGATTGTGTGCTTCTGTAATCTGTTGTTGGGGATTGGTGAGGAAATCGCATCTTTTTAGACTGTTTCTGTTGTAATGCTGTAGTGATTCTTAATGAGGTTTTGATTTGTGGGTTTGCATTTTGAAGATGGATCGGTACCATAAGGTTGAAAGGCCGAGAGCAGAGCAACCAATTGATGAGAATGAGATCCGAATTACCAGTCAGGGAAGGATGCGAAACTATATCACATATGCCATGAGTTTGATTCAGGTATTCCTTTTATAATTTATTCCTAAATAGTGAAAATGGTTGCCAAACAGATATCTTAAGCTGTTGAAAGTTATGTGGTGATTGTGCATGCATATATATAGGGCTGTTTGAAAAGTTCTTTTTATGGCTAGACTCGATGTCTTATGATGATATATTATGTTATTGGAGAACTGCTATAGTGCTATGCCAATTGATACGTGATTGGTTTGGTTTGTTAATTTTCTTGTCTGTCTTAGTCATGTATGGATTCCGATCCTCCAGCAAAATAGCCCCATGACTTCGGGATAAGGGGTGCCTCCTCACAAAGGGGGTCGCAGCGACCGGGCCCAGGCGACTTTTACCCATTTACAGTTATTGCTTCTGTGAACATAGTAGCTAAATAATCCCAACGCTTTACATAAGGCAAATTACATATTTAGATAATACCGTCTCATTTCATCCTATTTCATCAGATGCGGAATGTGATATGGTTCCGGATTCCATTTCCTAGTGTACCATGGCCAAGATGAACTCCTGCTTCCATCATCTCTTCTAAATACCAAGTGTTCTAAGAATAATGTTGAGGTTTTTTGTGAAGTATGAAGCTATAACAGTTTTGTAGTTTCCTCTTTACATGTCAAACTAACTTTCAATGACGTCCTATTCTGATATGATTGAGTAGTATTTTTATTTTGTTTTATTGAAATTGTAGTACCTAACTATAGAGGGCCCAATTATTTGCTATAAACTAAGCACCACAATCCTTTACTATTCTGAATAAGTATTCATTTTTTATAGATAAAATTATAAAGTTAACATGCAAGCCCATTAAAGAATTTGTTAATATTGTCTCTATCAATGTTCCTTTCAGTCTTTCACTTAATATAGTCTTGCATAACTATATGTAAACTTGTAAGTATTGACATTCTCTTTTGGACAACTTTTTTATGATCTTTCTCTATTGAAAATTGGCAGTTCTTTTTTAAGGTTTTGGTGTCTTATAAGTGTTGGTTTTTCTGTTCTTCACCTTATTGCATGCCCTGATAGGAAAAAGGATCGTCGGAAATTGTGTTTAAAGCAATGGGCAGAGCAATCAACAAGACTGTTACAATTGTGGAGTTGATAAAGGTATTTCATGTTTTGCATCTTAAACGTTCTCGTCTTGTACCATTTATTGGCATGTCCATTGATAAATCCAGAGTTATTGTATTGCAGAGGAGAATTGTTGGTCTTCATCAAATTACAGCCATTGGATCTACAGACATAACTGATACATGGGAACCGCTAGAAGAAGGCTTACTTCCGTAAGATCAGCTTTGTACCCCAATCCAAAAAGAATGATCTTTGATGTTGTATGACAGTTGTTAAAAAATTTGCATACCATTAACATTTGCCTCTTATTTCTATTTATTTACATTTTTTGTCTCTGCAGTCTAGAAACCACAAGGCACGTCTCGATGATCACTATAACGCTCTCCATGAAGGAGCTGAATACATCATCCATTGGGTGAGTCAGTTTATTGTCTGTGCTTTTAATTCTTATTCATTGGACTACGTTGATCGAGTACGTTTCTGATCTATTGGTGATAGCTAGACTTGGTAGCAAAATCAGGATCCTTTGGGTGTTTTTGTTATGTTCATTTTCTGTAGTTTTAGTTGTTTTTTTTTCATTAAAGAATATTGGTTTCCTTGATGTGAAAGAAATATGTATTTATTTCTAGGCATCTTCTAATTATTATCTGCAACATACATGTGTTGCTGAATGATTAATTGTAGTTTTTTGCCTTTGAATGTGATTCTAAACCAAATGAACCCAGTAAATCCTACACGGTGTAGGGTTTATCGAGGGTAAGGTTTTGCAGAAAAGCTTTTGGGAAGAAATTATGGGGAAGTCTCTATCGACTCTGAAAGTTTGTCTAAAAGTAGGAAGAGAAGAAGAGTTTGATACAAATTTAGGAAAGGAATCAAGGCTTGGAAAAGTAGAGCAGACAGTAACGGTAAACAAGAAAAAAATATTGAGGCAGACACATGCATTAAAAGCATAAGTGGAAAATTATGATAAAATCAATGTTATAAAAAAACATTCCTCAGGATTATGATAAATTCAAATATTATACTGCACAGAGTCTTTCCACTTTTTTTTTTCCTGATCTATCCATCTCACATGCTATGAAATGTTCTCAGGTATCAGCCTCCATTGCCAGCTGACCAGGTGAAGGTGGCAACTGAATTTGAGTATGAAGGAGGTATGTCATTCCACTAATTCAGACATTCATGTTTGTTGATCTTCTATAGATTTATCTCGACATTCTTGCTTATGCAGAGGGGTCACCAACTGGAAGAGGCAGGGGTCGTGGTGGAAGGGGAAGGGGAAGGGGAAGGTCCAGAGCCATGCCTGGTACGATCTGATTTTACAAAGTTCATTTCTGATTTAATATTTCATTGTTTGCATTTTTTGTCATGGTTGATACATATTCAGTGATAGTTCTCTGTGGGTTATGAATTTTCTTGTTGCTGTGGGATGGTTTAGTTTTACATCTTGCTGCAAATATTCATCGTTTTTTTAAACGTCTCTAAATTTAGGTGGTTCTCAAAGATGAACTTGGCCGTGGTCTGTGCAACTATTGTTGTATAACAAGATTTGTAATTCAGAATCGAATCTTTGCTTGGTCTAGGTTTTAGCAGTGTACCTTTGATACAACTAGAGATGCGATAAATTGAACCTTTGAGGTTCCTGTTGCCAATTGGGTAGCAAGAAAGGTGTTCCTTTTAAATCAAGTGTTCGAATCTGAATACTGAAACCTAAGTAATTCAGAACAATGTAGACCTAATGAACTTCTCATACCTTTGATGTAATAGGCATAATATTGCTGATCTCTTGAATTATCTTAAATTGGTATGGTTCAAATTGAATGCATGCATTCTCTGTGATTTTATATTCCATTGAGTTGTTAATTCTCCCCAAGAAGATCATCTCTTTTTGATGACTGGTTTGAATTTAATCACAGGAAATGGTTATGGACCAGGAGAGTATGATGATGGGGGGTGGGATGCACCTCGTGATTACACAAGGGGAAGGGGCCGAGGAAGAGGACGCAATTTTCGAGGTCGTGGGAGGGGAGGTTACAATAATGGTTCTTATGTGGATGATCAGTATGATGGAGGATATAATCAAGAAGTACCCATGCAAGGGCGAGGTACTGGTTTCTTAACTCATCAACTTCTAAAAACTGAAGGGATAAAATGTCATATTAATAAATACATGCTTGCATGCTAAACTACTAGGTTGTACCTTCTATGAAGATACTTCTATGTCAATGGTACTATCTAGATGGGAATAGCTAGATTAGATGCTTGCTCCATTATGTTTCCCTCATATATAGAGAGAATGACTTTGCCTAGAGTTTTGAGGTGCTTTTTGTTGCTTGATGGATGCGCTTTCCTCGTCTGATTCTTGAATTTTTCTTATTGCATCTTTTTAAGTTGCTATCAGTGAATGTTCATCAAAAGTTGGACTTTTAGCCATTTATTATATTGATTTTTCAACTATAAAAAATCAGCGAATTGTAGTCTTACTACACAATATACCTTCAGTTACTTCTTATCTAGTCATAAGAATTACATGGCATTGTGATAGACGAAGAGCTTGAGTAAGTGAACTTTAGTTTAGGATGGCCTAAGTGCTGAAAACTGCATATTTTAGAGGCGGCATGAGGGCTATCTTATCATCTTTATCACAAAATTTTAAAGTTCAGTAGCTTTCTCCACATAGATTTACTCAATTTCAAATAATTATAAATGTGGTTTAAACACAGCATAATAATCTCACTTTCAAATTGATAACGACTACGAAAAGATCAATCTGTCAATGGATTAACCTCAGATCCTAGTGTCACACACCCCAATTTCTTGTCATCACCTTGCAACATATTCTTCTTATGCAGAAAAATACTTCTGGCTTTTATCTTGGAAGTGTTCTTGCCTCTATTTTTTTTAATTATTTGACTACACACAATTGCTTATGAGTCTCCACCCCAACCGTGAGGTCTAAACTTGGTTCTTATCTTTGTCTTAGCTGGCGATAATGAGTCTATAGTACTTGTTTTGTATGTTATACATGCTATTTAGTAATTAGTATCCCTTAGCATTTCTAATCAGAGTAAATCAAACAGAACCAAACTATCTCGGTATATGTCACCTGGGTTTGGAGGTAAGATGTACGCAAACTTGACCTCCCTTCTCATTTTTGATAAGAGTGCTTTGGGAATCCTATGGCTATGGGTATGTAGAAAGCTAAGCTACGAATGATATTGAAGATGAGGAAATTATGAGAATTGCTATTTTTCGTACTTGTATCATACTCCCTTCAGCTCAAAATATAAATGTCCATGATGAAAAAGGCACAGAGTATTAGGAAGTGTGTAACTGTTATACTTTCTTAATTAACTAAATGACCATTTTACCCTTAATAATAGAGGGACTTGATAAATTTCGCCATCTCATAATTAAGGATAGAACCGGGAAGTATGCACTTTTGAGAATGGACACTTATTTTGGGACAAACACAAACTAAAATAGAAACGTGAACACTTATTATAATAGTAATTATTGTCTCTCATCTAGATTCATCGAGTGTGATTACTTATTTAACATTTTTATCTTGTGCGTTGTGGGTCCTATCCTGTTATAATGTGGGTCCCATTTACCTGATGTACGGAGAAATGAAGATGGGACCCATCTTTGGCCTTCGTTTTTCATTCTTCATATTTTGATGTGTAGGGCGTGGCCGTGGGAGGGGAAGCCGTGGGAGGGGTCGTGGATTTAGATCAAACGGTCCAATGCAGGCAGCAGTCGCAGGTGGAGGTGTTTAAAAGCATGCAACGGTTTCGGAGTTTTGGAGGACGGGTAATGTGTTCTTGTTATGTCTTGTTTTGTAATTTTGGTAAAAGCTTAGGCCTTATCAGTTTGTTTGTAAGAGTGAGTAGAGAGTAGTAGGGTTGAAAAAGTGTCATGAAATGCCAGCCATTTTAGTGTGAGCTTGAGCTTCTTTTATTGTAATTTCTTTTATTCTTTTTATGTTTGTAGAAATTGTAGCTTTATAAATATTACTTGTTCAATAAGAACTCCCTCCTGATTTCAATGTCATTTTTTCTGCTTTCCCCTTCTTTATATAACCTTGGTATTCATTATTCATCTGAACACCAACGTATCTCGTTCATCTCTGATCTGGGAGTATAATGTATGCAGACTTGATCTTTACAAAACGATTGTTTTCGTGATATGACTAGGTTTCGGGTTTTATAGAAAACGGTCTGCGAGTATATTGTATGCAAGTGATTGTTTTTAAGATATGAGTAGTTTGGGGGGTTTATAGATGATGTTTATGACCGTAAAGGTTTTGACAGCGTGTTGATTCAACCCCTGGGTATAAACAGGTCAAAATGCTTCATGTAGACATGTAGGGGCTGTTTGACAATTGCTGAATGGTTTGGTTCAAAATGATTATGTGGTCAGAATGATTAAAAAGTCTCTCATGATATAGTGCAAATGAAATATAATTATTTGGTAATTATTTACAACGAAATTAGGGCGCTGAATGGTTAAGAGAGACTCAGGATACAAAATCATTAAGAAGGTTTTAGAACCATTAAGAGGCAGACTTTTTTTTCGTCAAACAAGATTCACCTTTTAACGATTCAGAGGTTGCCTCTTAATGGAACAATTAAAAAGTATACAAACAGAGTCATTAACCTTTTACCCCCTAAGTTCAAATTGGAATTTGAAGTTAGGAGTCGTTCTTTGATTTGGAACTCTCAAGTTATTGCAATTTTTTGGTCTTCTGGTTACGAGTGGTGTTGAGGAAAACCAATAGACTGTGAAAACCGGTTGAATCAAACCAAACTGAACCTTATTTTTTATGGTTTGGCGGTGCAATTTGGTTTAAAAATGGTCAAATCGTATGGTTCGGTCCAGTTTGTGGTTTGGAGTTTTGTTATTGCAGTTAAATCAACTGCATTGTATATTTACGCATATATATATATATACATTTTAAAGTTTATAGGGTTGTATAATATTGACAAATGATCGTGTGAGAATAAAAGTTAAGGTGAGAAGCATAACAATAGATTTAGACCCTTGATCACTTTTAATCTCACTGCACTCATGAATTGTGCTTATCACCGGAATTGATGCGGTGCATTTTGGTGTGCCCCATTAGTATTGATCTTCAATTAAGATTGATCCAAGGATGAAGATCCCTATTTACCCTGCTCACCATAACTTCCATTCTCATCGGAACCGAACCCTTACGATAGAACGACATATATTAATTCATACTTTATATTTTTGTTTTATTATGAATATAATATCAATTAAATAAGATGGAATTTAAAGCATAAAATCTCATAAATAATAATACGCTACAAATATTTAATAAAACTAAGGTTAAAGTCCTCAATTAGTTTTAACAATATATTTGCCAGCTTAATGAGATTCATAGCTTATTTAATCAGTTACATATAATTATTTTCATAGTGACTTAATAATATAGAAACTGACTTATCCAATAAGCTTCTAAAAGAAAACTATATGCAGAAAGTTAAGTTTTTTTTTCCAAACAAACCCTTTCCAATTAAAAAGCTTTCATCTATGAAAAAACTCTGCTAAACAAAAATGTTATTAAATATTTAATTACTTATAAAGTGTAATGATATTACATTGCAAAACAATATGTCATTTTCATTGTGGACATTTATTTTAGAACGAAAGAGTAATATTTAAAAAGATTAGATATGCATATAACATATGTTGATTTTTTGTTTGTATCGTTCTCTCGACAATGATATCTGCTTGAAAATTCTGAGGATTTAAATTCGTGTAACATATAAACCAAGATCTCGTTAATTATAAACAGATAATATTACGTAGTGTTTCGTTCAAATTTAGAACGTTGGGAGATTTGAATACATTTGACAAGTTTCTTCAGATAATTAGTGAGTTACACGTTAAGGGGTTGTTTGTTTACCTCTTAATAGTTCTATTAAGAGGCAATCTCTGAATCGTTAAGAGGTGAATTTTGTTTGACAAAAAAAAATATGTCTCTTAATGGTTCTAAAACTTTCTGAATGATTTTGTATCCTGGATCTTCCTTAACAATTAAGAGCCATAATTTCATTGTACACAATTACCAAACAATTATATTTTATTTTTTACTATATCATGAGAGCCTCTTAATCATTCTGACCACTTAATCATTATGAACCAAATCATTCAACAATTGTCAAACAACCCCTAAATCTCTATTGTTTAGACGTTTTAGTATAATTTTTTGATTTTAGGAATGCACGTTGCACAATATTAAGACGTATAAACCACATGGACGAAATGTGTAACTTTTTATTTTTATTTTTACAATTAAATATAAAATGTAATTCAAAAAGACTTATTTTTAGATACATGAACTGAATTTTCCATTTTCATAGCTAACAAAATCTGAAATTTCATAACAAAAACATTGTGAAGGTTACTTTTACAGTGTTTTGTTGTGAAATTTTAATCTAGTCTCTCATGGTCCCAAGTTACTTATATACTCTAAAAGTTAATGTCAGTTAGAGGTAGTGATGACCAAATCGGTCCGGGACTGCCGGAGGACCGAGACCGGACCAACAAAGGATCGCCCCGAGACCGGTAAATACCGGTTATGAGACCGAAAACCGAGACCGGTTGGGGTTTTTGGCAGTTTCGTGAACTGGGCCCAGCACGAAAATTCAAATAATTTTATAAATAAATGTATTTTCAAATAATTTTATAATATACTTTTATAAAACAATGTAATTTTAATTATATTAAAATCCAATTTTAAAATGTATTTGAATGACTCAATTATAAATTTTATAATGTACAAAAAATATATATCACTAAAAAAATTATAAAAAAATCTTATTTTTAATGCGGGGGACCGGCGGCCCATAACTGGTTATGAAAAACCTTGACCGGTCCTATCATTTTTGACCAGGACCGACAAATGACCGGTTCAGGTTTTTGGCAGTTTCGTGGGACCGGCCCGGTCCGGCCCGAAAGTTCAAATAATTCTATAAATAAATGTATTTTCAAATAATTTTATAATGTATTTTTATAAGACAATGTAATTTTAATTATATTAAAACGCATTTTTAAAGTTTATTTAAGTGGCCCAATTGTAAATTTTATAATGTATTAAAAATATACATCATTAAAAAAATTAAAGAAAATCTTATTTTTAATGTCGGGACCGACGGCCTATAACCGGTTATGAAAAACCTTGACCGGTCATAATATTTTCGACCGGGACCAAGACCGATTAGAACCGAGTCGGGACCGGTTTTTGACCATCGTTGGTTAGGGGAGGTAGGGGACAAATCAAACCACATGAACCAAAGTTGTATTTTACTCGACAGAAAATAGGGGATGAAATTGAAACCCAATCCGCAGGAAATGGATGAAGCCCATTTGAGTGAACAAATTCTCGATTGTTTCTGCTTTTTTTATCTTCGTTTTGGAATTTAGAAGCCACACAACTTCTATCTACTTCCAAATTCCAAGATGCCGACGTTGAAGCTCTTCACCAACATTCCGGTAGACTCAGTGATAGCCTCCGACATTCTGAAAGATGCCACTAAAGCTGTTGCAAAGATCATCGGCAAGCCTGAGTCTGTTAAGTTTCCTTATCAACCATGCACTTTCTAATGCTTTTACTATAACGCTCTTCAACTGTTTGATGAAATGTCTCTGTGAGTAGTTTCAACTTTTGAGGTTCTTTTCTTATATATGGGTTACTTTTTATTTGATTTTAATAGGTTAAATTGTTTGTAATGCTTTCGTTTCTTTTCGGGTTTCCCAATTTTTGGTGGTTGTCACCTTTAAATATGATGTTGCTATATGTGTGCCTCCTTGTTCATCTTCCTAGTTAAGTTTTGTATACTAAACCCTTCTCTAAACCCCCACACATGATGGGAGTTTGAGGCTAATTGTATTTGTATGTATGTATGTATTCAGTATTCGATTTGGTATGTATATATATATATATATATATATATATATATAGTTCAATTGTAGAGAACTTCTTTATCCTTTGTCCATGTGATATACTTGTTATCTTGAGATGACATTGGTGTTCAAATGGGCAGTATGTTATGATTTTGGTGAATGGAGGTGTGCCGATAGCATTCGCTGGCACGGAAGAGCCAGCTGCGTACGGAGAAGTGATTTCAATTGGAGGACTTAACCCGACCGTCAATGGGAAGTTGAGTTCAACCATTGCAGAAATTCTTCAAACAAAGCTTTCTATCGATAGTTCACGATTCTATATCAAATTTTACGATGTTGAGGTATGTACATTACAACTTTCATCTCTATATTTTCCTTGCAAAAATAAAACCCGTGTTTTTGATGGGGTTGCAACTTCATTTCCTTATCTTCCAGCGCTCGTTTTTCGGATTTAATGGATCGACATTCTAAGTACCACAAGGAGCATGCATGTTATGGTACTCATCTTTGGCCAAACATGATCTCTTCTGTTTTTGTATGTTGTATCATAGTGTTGTTCTTGTTTACATTACTCTTTCTAGTAGCACCTTTAATTTCAGGTTTTTAATTGAATTCTAAGATGGAGTTTAAGTTGGTTTTTAGATGGTTAAATTGATAAGTTAAAAGAATTTTTTTTTATTAACCTGGATATCCAACCCGCTATGCGAGCCGACTAATCTCAGGGCGACCACTTGCTTTGCAGATAGCCCGGAGTCACCGCATTTGAACCTCCGTGGCCACAAGGGGATTTTTATTCCTCCTTAGATTTGAACCTGGACCTAGGTCCAGGTACTTTTGACCTTTGGAGCCAAGCTCAAACCAATCAGTCACCACCTTTGTGGTTAATTAGTTTTCATGTTTATACGAGTCATTTTGGTTGAATCTAATTTGATATGCATAGAAATTCTCTGATGAATCCATATTGGGTGAAGAGAATAGCCAACGGTTCGGCGGTTCATGATGGATCGTTTGGAGTCATATCCTGGGAAATCGACGCACCGATAGGGGGCGGTTTTCAGGAAACTGTTGTTGATGCAGGCCTTGATTTAGTACTCGGGTTTGTTTCTGATTTGGTTATTTTTATGAACTTATTTTGCTAGAAATAAAACAAAAACCTACAGTTAATAGTGAAAGAGAAGTGGAGTTATGTTCTGTGTGTTTACCAAACACTTACCTGTGTAAGTGCGTACCAATATGGCAAGGACCAAGAATCTTACCCGGTAAGTAAGGACGACAACTCTTACCACGATCAGCACTTACCGGTAAATTGTTGCATACAATGCCGTTTTGGTGGACTAAAGTTTTACCTGACAAGTAAGTGATAGTGGTGAATTTTAACAATAAGCACTTACCTGATAAGTGTTTAATAAACGGCACCTTACACTTGTGCCTCCGTCACCAACCCAAATTTGCATCACACTCCTAAATTTTCTTATAAAGCTGTTTTCATCCTTATTTGGTACATAGACAGAATTGGACCGGACAATACATGATGGAGGCGAATAGGGATGAGACTTAAGTACCGTTTTCCTGAACCGAACCGGGACTGGTACCGAGGTCATGTTATCGGTTCGGTTATCGATTCCAAGAATACAACGGAATCGGGAATCGGTTATTCGGTTTTAGTACCAACACTTTTCCCGAAAAACCCCGGAACCGAACCGGAATTTTAATGTACCTTGACTATTTCTATTCATCTCAATCTTCTCCTAAACTATCATTTCTCCTAAACTAATCCATATCTTCTCCTAAAAACCTTCTCCATAACTATTTCCTTGATTAAAAAGCCGGCCCCCAATCACCATCACTCAAAAAGTCGGCTCCTATTCTCTTTGATCATACGGTTTCGAGCACCTTAAAATTTTGGCCATTTCACCATCAACAAAATGGGCAACTCCAATGGATGAAACTCAAACTCAAGTAAGTTTTTATTTTCGGTCCTAAGTGGTCCTAGCCCCGAATTTCCCAAACCGAACCGGTACTGAATTTGTACGTACGGTTCGGTCTTCGGTCCTTGTTTTCAGTCCCATTAAATTTTGGTACCGATCTCATCCCTGGAGGTGAAAGTGAGGTAGGTTTGGTAAAAAGATTGTGTACGGTTTTAGGGTTTTAATTTGACATGATCAGTTTAGTAATTTATCAATCAGTACTGAGCGTTGTCAATCAAAATGTGACGGACAACAAGTTTTTGTTCTATTCAATCATTGTACCAAATCATGACCCAAGAAGCAAAACATCACAAATGGTTGCTAGCAACGAAAACCTCAAAGGTTCAATTTATACAACAATAGTTACACAAAACAATGGCCAAGTTCATCTTTAAGAACTGCTCTGTGCAATATAATATTGAATTTATCATAGATGAATCATCGTGTGAGAATGAGAGTTAATGTGAGAAGTGTAAGAAGGAATATGGACCATTGATCTCAAACACATCCATGAATCATGCTTGATATGAGGATTGATCCGGTGCATCTCGACGCATCTCATCTCGGTGTATAATAGTTGGTGGTGTTTGCTTGTATCGTTCTCTTGATAGTGACATCTATAAAATTCTTTGACGATTTAAGTTCTTGGAACATAAAAACCAAGACCTCATGAATTATAATTGTTTCGTTTAAATTTTGTTAGAATTTCAGCAAAAGTAATAAAATGACGAAAATGCCCTTTAGTTAACTTAACAGAGTCCAAAGCAAGAACCCAAAGCGTTAAAATATGTAAACCACATGGTTCTTTTTCTATAGTTATTTTATTTTAGGAAAGCACGATGTTAAAACGTGTAAACTACATGTTCAGACGGCGATAAGTTTCAAATACAGACACACAAAAAAGTTGAGAATCAAATTCAGGTTGAATTTGGCTCGAGGATCAGATGAAAGTGATCGGGCCTTCAAGACCGATTATATGCTCGGTTTAGGCCTTCAGGCCTTATTCAAATGAAAATTTTAGACCTAGGCCTAGATAAGGCGATACAAAAAAAGGGGTTTGTTATGGAATTAATATGGGCCCTGCCTATGAATTGTTGTTTTCATGAAAACAACAGACTTTGCTATCGTGCTATTGTTGGCTTCTTTCTCTCTAAGACTAAGGGGTTGTTTGTTTACCTCTTAATAATTCTATTAAAAGGCAACATTTGAATCGTTAAGAGGTGAATCTTGTTTGGCAAAAAAAATCCGTCTCTTAACGGTTCTAAAACCCTCTGAATGATTTTGTATCTTAAACCTCCCTTAACCATTAAGAGCCTTAATTTCATTATACACAATTACCAAACAATTATATTTTATTTTGCACTATATCATGAGTGCTTCTTAATCATTCTGACCACTTAATCATTCTGCACCAAACTATTCAGCAATTGTCAAACAGCCCCTAAGACCAAGGGTTCTTTGGCCGGTAAGAAGCCCTAAATTTTCGAATCAGGAGATACCTTGAGAACAATGAAAACAGAATCCTATCTACAAGTCTCGATCTATACAAAAGGCATACAAAGCTTCGTTCCTCGGCAAAGTGTTCGTTTCTTTTTCGTCGTGTTTCAGTACTGACCGTAAGACCATTTATGAGTAAGGGGAATCAAAAGGCGGGGAAAGTTTATTTGGCAACAGTGGTCTAGTCCAAGATCGATAAGACTATCTAACCTAAACCAATCCTAGTTTATAGAACAATTAATGGACAATTAATGATTGGAGTTTCTTAGAGGTTGTTTATTTACCTCTTAATAGTTCCATTAAGAGGCAGTCTCTGAATCGTTAAAAGGTGAATCTGGCAGAAAAAAAAAATCTGCCTCTCAATTGTTCCAAAACCCTCGGAATGATTTTGTATCCTAGATCTCCTTTAACCCTTCAGCGCCCTAATTTCATTGTAAACAATTACATTTCATTTTATACTATATCATGAAAGCCTCTTAATCTTCTGACTTAATCATTTTGCACCAAATCATTCAGCAACTGTCAAACAACCCTAAGTCAATGTCCAATTAAGACTGGTTCTTACAATAAAAAAATTTATATGATTTTATAAATAAAATATGTAATTATTTTATTTTTATCTTTTAAAATGTAAAAAATCTAAAGAAAATGCAAATGAAGGAGGTCAGCGGAGGCTGAAAAGAGCATACGGCAGCCATGGCAAGGCAAGCTCTACGAGTGTTCGATAATCATCACATTCTCAACTCCCTTGATACAACTACTACTTCTCTTTCACAAACGCGTCAAGCTCACGCCCAAATCCTCCGATCAGGCCTTTTTATCGATACCCATTTCACCACAAAGCTTCTTTCTCTCTACGCCAATCACCTCCGCTTCTCAGAAGCCAACCTCCTCATTAACTCCATTGAAAACCCAGATGTCTTCTCTTTCTCCACCCTCATTCACGCTTACCCAAAGCTCGGTCGTTTTGGTGATGCCATTGTTTTATTTTCTCGTATGATATCTCATGGGTTACTGCCTGATACCCGTGTCGTTCCTTCTGTTATTAAAGCTTGTAGTGGGCTATCGGATTTGCGAGCTGGGAAACAGGTTCATGGGTTTTGTGTAGCTTCTGGGCTTTGTCAAGATTCGTTTGTTCAGTCTTCTTTGATTCATATGTACGTAAAATGTAGTCAGCTGAGATATGCACACAAAATGTTTGATTTAATGATTCAACCAGATGTTGTCTCGTGTAGCGCTTTGGTTTCGGGTTATGCTCGACAAGGGTATGTGAGTGAAGCCAAAATGGTGTTTGGTAGAATGGGAGAGTTGGGAATTGAGCCTAATTTGGTATCTTGGAATGGCATGGTGGCAGGATTTAACCAAAGTGGACATCATTTGGAGGCTGTGATGATGTTTCAGAAAATGTACTTTTTTGGTTTTAAGCCTGATGGAACAACTATATCGAGTGTTCTTCCTGCTGTTGGGGACTTGGAAGATCTTTTGGTTGGTGTTCAGATACATGGGTGTGCAATTAAACAGGGTCTTGGATCAGATAAGTGCATTGTTAGTGCCCTGATAGATATGTACGGGAAATTTGCATGCACTATGGAGATGTCACAGGTGTTTGATGAAATGCCTCATACTGATTTAGGTGCTTATAATGCTTTGGTTTCAGGGTTTGCTAGAAATGGTTTAACTGATGAGGCACTTGAAGCATTTAAGCAGTTAAAAGATCAAGGATTGGAATTGAATGTTGTTTCTTGGACGTCAATCATAGCTTGCTGTTCACAACATGGAAAAGATGTTGAAGCTCTTGAGCTTTTCAGAGAGATGCAAGATTCTGGAGTGAAACCGAATGCTGTAACGATCCCTTGCTTACTTCCAGCATGTGGAAACATTGCAGCATTGATGCACGGGAAGGCAGCACACGGATTCTCAATTAGAAAAGGGATTATGGATGATGTTTATGTGGGAAGTGCTTTAATTGACATGTATGCCAATTGTGGAAGGATACGATCCGCTCGGCTTTGTTTTGATAGGATGCCAGTTCGTAATATAGTTTGTTGGAACACAATCATGGGAGGCTATGCAATGCATGGAAACGTAAATGAAGTTATTGAAATATTCCAGTTGATGCAGAAAAGTGAGCAAAAACCAGACCTTATAACTTTCACTTCTCTGTTGTCTGCATGTAGCCATAGCGGTTTAACAGAAGAAGGTCAACGGTATTTCGATAGCATGACAAAAGAACATGGAATTAAACCGAGGGTGGAGCATTATGCGTGTTTGGTCACCCTTCTTGGGCGTGCGGGTAAGCTCAAAGAAGCTTATTCTACCATCAAGCAAATGCCTTTTGAGCCCGATGCTTGTGTTTGGGGGGCTTTACTTAGTTCTTGTAGAGTTCACCATAATCTGACCTTGGCTGAAGTGGCTGCCCACAAATTATTTGAATTAGAACCAAATAATCCCGGGAATTATGTTCTATTATCTAACATTTATGCATCTAAAGGATTATGGAAAGAGGTAGATAGAGTGAGGGATTTGATGAAGTCCATGGGAATGAGGAAGAATCCTGGATGTAGTTGGATTGAGATCAAGAACAAGGTGCATATGCTTTTAGCTACGGATAGATCTCATCCTCAAATGGCCCAAATATTAGAAAAGATGGAAACTTTAAGCATGGCAATGAAGAAATTAGGGTATTTGCCGGTTACTTCATATGTACTACAAGATGTCGAAGATCAGGAAAAGGAGCATATTCTTTGTGGGCATAGCGAAAAATTGGCCGTGGTACTTGGTCTTCTGAATACTTCCCCAGGGTCAACGCTTCAAGTGATCAAAAACCTCAGAATTTGTGGGGATTGTCATACCGTTATAAAATTTATATCGAGCTTTGAACACAGAGAAATATATGTTAGAGACACAAATCGTTTTCATCACTTCAAAGATGGACTGTGTTCATGTGGGGATTATTGGTGACTGATATATGCAGGTTTCATGAGAAAGTGAGTTCAAAATGAGTGGAAACTTACGTTGTGAAAGAGAGAAGATTTGTTGTAATTGTAGCGTAAGTGAAGGTTGCAGTTGCGTTGATGATCATGGCACTCCAAGAAACACACATCCAAACAGTAACAGCCATGGTTAGTAAAATCTTATACATATGTTGTACATTTCAAAGTTTATGATCTAGAGAAAGATATTGGCATCAAGTTATGTGCTTTATATTTGACATTCTTGAGTGAATCTTAAATTTTATTTGAGCATAAGAACTAAAGTGGCAGCTTGATGATGCTAATAATTTGTTAAGCAGCAGATTCTGAAGCCGGATGATATTGCTTACATGCAGTAGGGAGTGGCCGATAAATACTTTCCAGGTGTTCATCTAACTTCATTTCTTTTGAGAAATCATTTTGATCATGCTTTAGATGCTAGGATAGTTGGATTGATGTGCTCTTTTAATTTGAAATGAATGACTGAAACTTCAGGTCTCTATTGTATAGTTGTTTTCAATGGTTCCTGTTATTCATAATGAATAGTCTATTGGTTGTCTATAAGTTTCCAGTAAAAGAACCTAGAGATCCACATCTGCAAAAGTTCCCATTTTCGTAGTTGGTATCACCATTCTTTAAGGTGAGACGGAACAATAGATCATCATTATATAACAAATTATAAAAGCCTTTTCTGTGGATTCCTGAGACTTGTCGATGACATGAACAGAAGATTTCATTCTCACCACCTCATTTACTAGTGTACCCCCCAAGGGAATACACACACTAAGGTAGCGCCAAACGTGGGACAGTGGGTTTTGTCCCATGGTGTGGTGTCCCACCTTGTCCCAAGTTCTTGTCCCTGTCCCATGTCGCGCCAAACGTGGGACAGTGAGTTCTTGTTCTGTCCCATGTTGCGCCAAACATGGGACAGTGGGTTTTGTCCCGTCCTATCCTGTCCTGTCCCATGTACCAAACGCAGCCTAAGAGAACTTGGAATAGAGTTCTTGTCACTCACTCACTCTATGAATTCATATATAGCGAAACTAAATATAGAATCACGAGTTGTGGAGATGGAGATGTTAATACAGAACTGCAATGCTCTTTCTTATGAACATCATTGTTGATGGCGATTCTCGTCCTCACTTTTATGAGCTTCTAGTGATGCTCCAAAACTTGCAAGCAATGCAAGAGGGGTTGGCCCCCATTGAACCACCACAAATGTGAAAGTGAGAAGAGACCATGTGAGAAGTTGTTTAGATTTTGTGGAAGGGTAAGCTCTTTATTAGTTAGGCTAAAGGGTAGATTGGTATTTCGTATCGTTTCTGCCTGATTGGTCGTTAGATAGCGCTGTAGTTGGAGTTTGTTTATTTGCCTTGTAGTGTTACTATAAATATGATTGTAATCCTCTTGATGATGCAAGAAAATTGACTCTAATTCTCTCAATGTTTTGTTCATTATACTTTTCCCTTCGGCTCTCGTATTTATAGTTTTAGCTTTATTTACTTCGGACTTTGACGGCATTACCTGGGTATCTCTTTTTTCCGAATAAATGATTCATCGAAATAATGAGTCACTGTTGATATCGACATATCTGATAAATGCTAGGGACTTCATCTATGCTATCCTTTTCCTTCTTGTTGCTGCATATATGTTTGTACACGTCTTCTATTTGTTTTCCGGGCCTTTACTGAGTTAAAGACATAGTTCAAGAAGGTCAAATCTTTGACGAATTTGTTAGGCAAAACGTGACATAATAAAACAAAAACTTGTCTCATGACATTAGACTCGACATGACAAGATTGAGTAGAACAAAAATACATTTTTTTTCTCCCACCAAAGTGGGTGAAACAAAATTCAGGAAGATGAGATAAGACTGGTAAATTACTAAACTATCCTCGACAAATTACAACCCTAACACGTTTTACAATTCTTTCACCCCCTATCTTATTGTTGCTCGTTTAGTTTAGTCCAGTCTGTGCACCCAACTATCATCCACCCAAGTCTTTAAATCTAATAATTGTTTATTTGAAATTTAGTACTAACAATGCATATGTTTTTCTTTCTTTTTTTGTAGTGACGATGAATCATGTGAAAATAGGAGTTAAGATGAGTAATATAAGAAGTGATTTTGGACCCTTGATCACTTTTAATTAAACGTTGATCTAATGGTTCAAATGAAGTCTCAAAATAACCCATGAATTAGTTTAGAGGGGTATTTCTTTGTTCCATTATCAAGACAGCTGTGGTTTTGTTGGAAATGGATGTTATCTTGTCATTTAATTTTCAATGTGTTTGAAGGCTTGTAGAAGTTTCAAATTGAAATATAAACAGAGTTTTTAAAGAATTAAAATTCAAAATCTTAAAAAAAAAATTATATTTAACTCCATCAACGTGTCTCTGTTTTAGAGATTATAATATTGATTATATTATTATTATATTCATAAAGCCCAAACTTCATGTCGATGTGAGTGCTTAAGATCAGCTTATTTCATACATTTAATAAAATATTATTTATCTTTAATAAACATTTAATTTCAAAGTTTCTTATTAGTGAGAATACAATAAAAAAAATATTTCTCTCTCATAGTAATCATTTTTAGGAGTTTTCTAAATTTGGAGAATTTCACTCTTTATGTTGTTTTCTCCATTTTGGATAATCTGCTGGAGCAAAATTTTGTTCAAAATTCGAAAAACTTTTTTAAAAAAATCTGTTGAAGATGCTCAGCAACATTTTCGGTTTTCCCGGTCAAGATTGTTATTCTTTCTGCCTCTCACGTTCTTGTTCCCTGTCCTCCATTTCGAAATTAACCACCAACAGAAGCAGCTTCTTCTTATCCTTTAAGGCGAGTTTTGAGTGTCAGCAATGACGGCGGGAGATAGGGAAGATGATGAAGTAACCACACAGAGGAGAGGGGACTGGAGGTTTTCTGATGAGTTTTGGGCGTTGGTGGTGATGGCAGGAGGTGGGGAAGATGATAAAGCAACCATGGTAGAGAAGGATTATAGTTACAAATTTGGTGCATGCACATTATCATCCCACCACAGAACCACCATTATAGTTACAAATATGGTGCATTGTGCAGATTGTCATCCCACCACAAAACCACCATCAGAGTTTTAGATTTGGTGGAGGAGGATTATAGTTACAGATTTGATGCACACTGTGCATATGAAAGTTTACGACGAACTTGATCGTTTTATAGACGTGTATTTCATCATGGTGTTCACAATATTTATATACCATAAAGTTGTTCAAAAAGTGGTTCACAATGTGCTCACAATATTTATATATCATATGGTTGTACAAAAATTGGGGTGGTGATCAAACGTGTTAGGGATGAAAAAGAGAAGAGAGGAAAATTACAAATACCCATATACCCTTTATCTATTTATTTTAATTCAAAATTTAAAAAATTAATAATTTTCTAATTTATTATGATTTTATGGCTTATATTGGATCTCACAGTTACAAAGATCTCAAAGAAAGCGTGCGCACACACACACACATGGAGAGGGGGGGGGGGGAGAGAGATGATCATTTACAAACCGTCATCTTAGCACAAACTTTGCAAATTTTAATCTCAACCGTCCATCTAGTCCAATGAATATTTGGTTCAATGAATATTTCAGTTGTTCTGTAATATAAAGTGTTGATCATAATAAATAAACTCTGATAATCTTCCATAAATGAACCCTCATCAATTCCATAAATATTTCAATTAATTGGTTTGTATAGTTTATACTAATGGTTGAGTTTGTAAACGAGACCACCTCTCTTTTTCTCCCACCCCCCTATATTACAAAATTGGTTATTTTTATATGTCTTGTTTTGTCCAATCATGTCTTACAAACACTGAAAAACTATCATGTCCTATTATGTTATGTTATGTTCTGTTCTATCTTGTTCAGTCATGCCTTCTATGAGCACCAAACACACTATAACTGATCATGATAAACGTTTTTAACATATTTTAAAACATTATTATAAACAAATCCAGTAAAATACCAACTAACCTTGTTAGATTATTAAACATGTTTATAGGATTTTATTAAAATTAAGGGGTCATCATTGTTAATAACTTGTACGGATGGTCCATGTGCTAGGATGTGGACTTACAATTGTTTTTAAGCATCTTTTTCCACTTTCTCTATGCTTTTTTATTCTTCATTTAATCGTTATACGCGTAGCTAAATAGACAATTACATGTGAACGGTATGACTTTTATGATACATGTGAAACCAGGTTCCAACATACGTAGAAAAGAAACAGACTGTGTTTTAGTCGATATAAAACTTCAGCACGTCCATTTTAATGAAGGATAGATAGAGGCGGTGCTCCGGAATCTGGAGTCCTTAAGGGTGCGTTTGGTGTCGAGATAAGATAGGATAGAATATGACAAGATATAACAGTTGTTCAACGTTTGGTAAGATAGAACTGTACAAAACATAACAAGTAAAATGACTAATTTACTCATAATGAGTTGTTTATATATTTTGATTAATTTATGTAGTTTATTAATTTTTTGTAACAAAGTATATTATTAGAACGTTTTCACAAAACAACTAAATGACCCCAAAAAAGTTTATGCATTTTTCAATATTTATTTTATCCCTTTCTATATTATTTTTATTATTAATATATAATAAATTACATAAAATAATAAAAATATAGAAATATAGAAATCGTATAAATATAATATTTTGAAGACAGTAAAATGAAAGTTTAAAAAACATAAAATAAAATAAATAAAATTTAAAGAATGAATGAAATGTAAAAAATTGAATTATTTGATGTTTTACAAGATAATTAAATTTTATTTTGAAGTTATATTAGTAAAACATAAGTCAGTTCCACCTTGTTTGATGAGGTAGGGGTGGAACAGACATGTGTCACTCTAATCATGTCTATTCCACATAAAAGTTCTGTTAAACGTGAAACAATAATCCATGTTATGTTCTGTAATGTCTAGTGTACCAAACGCACCGTAAAAGTGGAAGACTACATCTGAGGTATGTGAAATATTATTAGATTGTTCTTCAAAAGAGTCATTTGGAGAGAGAAGAAATATTTCAATATATATAGATTAAAAAATAAACCGTAGATATAGTTGATGTGAGATTTCAAAAAATATTAATAAAAAAAAATATTAAGGGGTTGTTTAACAAATATTTATCCGATGAACACTTACCGGTAAAATTTAACACTATCACTTACTTAATGGTTAAGATTTTAGTCTACTAAAACGACATCATATATAACAAAGCGCTAACCGTAGTAAGAGTCGTCAATCTCACTTACCGGGTAAGAGGTTCTTCTCTCGCTATTATCAGGTAAATTTTTTTGTCTTTATCATATTCATCCGGTAAAATAATATGACTTGATAAATACTTACCCAGATAAACATTTGATAATTAAAAAACCCAATTAATTTGGTGATAAAAAAAATTATAAGTTGATAATTTGTATTTATGTGTCATTTTGATGCTTTGACTTGTACGGCCCTTTCTTAAGGGTTCGTCACACATGGCCAGGAAGCCATTGGATCAGAAATTAATAATATACCGAGTATTATTATATGTTATATTATTAGAAGTTTATATCGACCAGACGTAGGAGCCATGTACTAAACACTTACCTGTTAAGCATTTATCGATAAAATTCAATATTATTATTTACTTATTGGGTAAGATTTTAGTCAACAAAAATAGCTTTCTATGCATCAATTTATCCGGTAAGAGCTGACCGTGGTAAGAGTCATTGCCCTCACTTACTGGGTAAGACTCTCAGTCCTTGTCTCGTTCTTATCGGGTAAGATTTTTGGTCTTTAATATATTCATCCGGTAAGATAATATAACTTGGTAAGCGCTTACCCAAATAAACATTTGGTAAACGGCATTTTGAAATAATCTGTACTCGTCTAGCCCTCTCATATGCCTATCCTTTATTGACACTTTAGGACAATATACCCGTCTAACCTCCATTTAAAGGGTGTGTTAGAGTCACGGCTTGACTTTGACCATTTTTCTTCATTATGTTGGAACTTTTCTTCTCTCTTTAGCAATGAGTTGTTTATTTACCTCTTAATAGTTCCATTAAGAGATAATCTCTGAATCGTTAAGGGTTAAATCTTGTTTGACAAAAAAAAAAATCTGCCTCTTAATGGTTCTAAAACCCTCTAAATTATTCTGTATCATCGATCTCCCTTAACCATTAAGAGTCCTAATGTCATTGCACACAATTACCAAACAATTATATTTCATTTTACACTATATCACGAGAGTCTCTTAATCATTCTAACCACTTAATCATTATGCACCAAACCATTCAGCAATTGTCAAATAGCCCCTAACTCTTTTAGAGAGTTATACAGGGGTTCTACGTATTATTACATATGTGACGGTATTTAGTTGATTATCAGATAACTATTTAAAATATCATATAATAATAATAAATAAAATAAATTTATGGATTGAAATGGGTAATATCAATAATATATTTTATTTATAACTGTGGCTGTCTGTTTTAATCTTGTGCGCATCTTGACTAATTTTGTTAAATACAAAAATTAACAGCCTTAAACTTGAAGAGCAAAGCTAAACTCTCACCGTTAGAACTACCCTAAAGGTTATAACTATTGTTAATGATATTTGATCTGGATTAAAATTTTCTCAACAGATAAGGTCGTGCTTAAGACAGCTTAAAGAAATTGTCGTATTTATTTGCGCAAATTCCATGAAATGTAATTTACGTGTCGGTAATTTTATAAATGTTTAATTCTAAGAATACGTTTTTGAAAAACACGTTAAATTCTATTTATATTACGTCAATACCATGTTGAAATTAGATACTAAAGTAAATATTTTGCAAATCATATACTTTTAAATATAAATATTAATCAAATATTCTTTGGTCTAACGGTATCGGAGCCTTTGGTCTTTTAGGAGGTTAAGAATTCAAATCTCAAGAAAGGTGAAGAAGATGTGTGAGTTTATTTGTTACATTTGCCATATATAAATATTATTTATTTTAAAAAAAATAAAAATCCATTTTTAATACAATTTGTCATTTTTTTTGCCATCAAGTTTTCTTTGTCCATCTTTGGGTACGGAAACAAGTACTTTTTAGATCAATCATTGACCCTAATTTTCTATTAAGGATTTTTTGCCCTTAATAAATGACATTATTTTGTTTAACCTTGGATTTGAATCTAGGATCTCTAGACATTTTTGACCTTTGGAGTCCAAGCTCAAACCAATCAGACACCACCGTTGTGGTTTCATTCCAATTCTCAAGGAATGAGAAACATAATCAAACACAACTTCATAAATACGACATGAATTTCATGACAATATTCATGAATCGATCAATCAAATCATTCTATAGATCACATAATTTCAACAGTTGAGACAAAAGAGTTATACAAAGGATAAATGATGATTAGGTTATAGGTAGAAGGGGATTAGGGCTAAAGTAGCTGTTGAGCAAGAGGTCGTCAATTAGGTCGGTGATTAGAGCTAGAGGGAAGCGGTTGAGCATGAGGTCAACGATTAGGGATCAAGGGAAGTGGAACGATGGAGTAGGTAAGCGTATCATAGAGACTAGGAATGAAGTTATTGAGCACATGAGATCAGTGTTAAGGCTATAGGGAAGGTAGGACAAATAATTTCTACCAGCATCGTCAGCTAGGGGTGCTCATGGGTTGGGTTGATCGGGTTGAGGACATTTGAACAACCCAACTCAATGCTTGCTGTTTAGAAAAATCTTAACTCAATCCAACCCAAACCAAAGTGTAACTAACTATCGTTTATAAGCTATCGTTTTTAGTGTTTTTGTTTTTTTTTTTTCCTTAATAGGAGGGGTCTCCCCTCTATCTATACTATATTATAAAGCATTTGACAAAAACTCTTAAAACCCGTTTTTTATACATGAAGTACTATTTATTGATGCATATTACTTAAAATTCAAGATTACAAGTAATTTTGCGTAATCTTTAAATTCGTGTAACTAACTGCAGATAAACATAATCAGATATAGGATAAACATTCATTTTCGATATAGAAAACCTAAAATATAATTAAGATAATCAGTGAGTTCTAACAGAATGTTTAATTATTATCTTTATAAAAAAATATTATTAAATCAAAAATAAATTATTTTTTATTAAATCTAAATTAAATTATAATAAAAAGTTGAATTAAAGAAGTTATACCAAAAAAACGAAAACTATTAAATAGGTAATTTGATACTAATATCGATTTTTTTTTTCAAATCTTTATGCTATATTCAAATTTATATTTCATTAAAAAAAACATTAGCGTTTTCTCAAAACCACATAAAATCGTAGTATATCGATAGAGATAAATAATAAAAACTAAATATTGAAATAAAGATTTATCTCGCTGTATTGTACGAGTATCCTTCTAGTATAAAAAAATGATAATTTATTTATGAAAACATGGAGTATTAATGCCCTTTTTGGGTTTATTTTTAGATCTTTTTAAAATACTGCCAAATTAACATAAATTATTTATTACTATTATTTTAACTTCATTCAGATCCAATATTAATTCAATTAAAAAAATCCATAAATTGTTTATATACCCATTTTAAATTAATATTATTTTTGTTATTCAGAGAAGAACCTTCCCCTCTATAAAAAAATTAATTATAAATTAGTAAATATATCTGTGTGATTGTAATATATGATATTAAAATAAAACTGAGTTTATATGACGTTAAAAATATATAAATATTTTAATAAATTGATTTATATAGTTTAAGATTATAACATTAAACAATAAAACGTCATACGTAAAAATGTTACAATAAATTTATACAAAGTTTTTGGGTGTATTAATAAGTTTTTTTAGTATAATTTTGTAATAAAAAAGTTATATTAGGTGGCATTTGTTTTTTAAGAGGTGCTGAAGTTTGAAGTCTTATTTCACTTCTGATTAATAAGAGGTGGTGCTGAAATCTGAATCAATAAGACTGCTTGTTTTTGTAAACTAATAAATGTCTGAATTTGTTTAAATTGTCTATTTTACCCATTAGAAAATTATAGTATTGAATTTAGAGATAACTTTATATGATTTCACATATTTACTCATTATCATTATGGAATTTATATCTATATTATATAATTAGCATTCATTTAAACGAAAATATGTCATTAACGGTATTTAACACATTTAAATCCTATTATAATACATCAATCGGGACAAGTGAGGATCGATTAGGTAATGATCGATTGAGAGAAATGATCGATTAATCGATTGAGAAACGTCATTGCTAAGAGTTTGGGGAACAATAAGAGGCAAATAAGAGGTTGGTTTACCTCTTATTAGATAAGAGAAAAGTAAAACATAAGTGTCTTTGGAAAATTGGAAAAAGATAAACAGTCTAAATGATCCTACCTCTTAACGAATCAGATATAAGAAGCTGATAAGATCATTTTTTAAAAAAAACAAACAAGGCCTTAATTTTTTATATGAGATTGTACAAAAAAATTCTTATAAAACAAGTTTCTAATAAAAAGATATCGATGTGTTCATATAATATTTCTCAAAAAACGTCATAAAATAAGTAATACGCCGTTTTATTCTAATAATGTTCTAAAAAAACTTGTTAAAACGTTCAAAATCATTTTATAAACTTATTGTAACACTTTTAGATAAGATGATTTATTGTTTGATCTTGCAAACCTAAGTCCTATAAAGTTGGGAAGTAAAATTAATCCTTGTTTATACATAGGCTTCTCTGGTACGAAATGAGCCACTTCAAATCGATTCATTGCTCCGACCCAGAATATGATAAAGGAGTCCAATCTATCAAATAGAGCTTAGTATGTCCGAACTGATCTTGTTGTTTCTTCAACAATTTCTGATCTGTAATGGACCTCTCAGTTATTTTGAGGTCATATGTAGTATTCAGAGTTTGCCTCGATTTGGTACTCCTTCCCAATTTCCAAGAGTTAGGGGCTGTTTGACAATTGCTGAATGGTTTGGTGCAGAATGATTAAGTCGCTCTCATGATATAGTGCAAAATGAAATATAATTGTTTGGTAATTGTGTACATTAAAATTAGGGCTCTTAATGGTTAAGGAAAATCCATGATACAAAATCATTCAGAGGGTTTTGGAACCATTAAGAGACAGATTTTTTTTTTGCCAAACAAGATTCACCTTTTAACGATTCAGATGTTGCTTCTTAATGGAACTATTAAGAAGTAAACAAACAACCCCTTAGTCACTTCACTAGCCTTGAATCAGCAGCAGACAACAAGTGTCATTTCTATGGGCGCTTTATTCTGGCTCCAAACGAATTACCTCCTTTGGAAAAGAATTCTTCCGTCCCCTAACGCTCAAATTCCTTCATCCTTATTGCCTTGGCCTCGATGATCAACCTTTAAGTTTCCCAGCCCAAGGAGTATCCCGGGCCTACACTGAGGTGTTGAGTGTTGACGGTGATTTTCAAATCTCCTCAAGTAGGATTTTTAGCACAATTCATATATTCGGAATCGGCATAGATCCATAATTTAATTGAATAGATGTATCCAAGGAGAATTCACTTTAAAGCGACTGTCACGGTTCTCTCGTCGTGAAAGAAGTAATTAAAGGTAAGCTTGAGACTTGAACCTGCGACCAGTAGGTTAAAAGCCCAATGCCCTACCAACTGAGCTTATAAAAATATATGTTATCTAAACACCCGCATATACGATATATGAACGGGTTTATGTAAGAAAAAAGATAGCCGACCAAATGACTACAACATCATCTTTGTTAGAACACTTAAATATTTTTGGTGTCTTATAGGATCGATTTTTTTATCGTAGTGAATTCATCGTCTTAAAAGAATTAAAATTTTGTAAAGTATCATATTGTCATATTACAGTATTGTTTATTTTATATTTGAATATATTTATCTGTTGATTTTGTAAAAAAAAAGTTAATAAATCATAAATTTTAAAATATATAAAATAAATATTTGATAATATAATAAAAGATATTGAATTATAATCCAGAAAAGATATGAAATTATATGTTTGCATATCTCTGCAAATCCATGTTCAGAGCTGGATGCTATGAATACCAACAGATTCCTCTATTTTATATATATATATATATATATACACGTGATTTAATGGTTCATGCAAAATGTCGGTTTTTATAAAATTGAAAAATAGGGTAAAACTTATTTTTATAAATTTTTTATTATTGTATTGTTCTTTCAGTTTTTTATTATTATAGTAATGTATTTTCAAAATATTTTATTAGAGCATCGTAGTTTCAAAAATTTACCCGTTATAGCATTGAACCTTTTAAATTAAATTTACTCATTATATCAGGTTTGTTTGTCATCTAATCGTCCATGTAGGCTGTCCACATGTACGATGTTGCTGACATGACATTTCTTATTATAATATTGTACCTTCAAAATTACTTTATTATAACATCACCAATTTCTGTTACAGTATTGTACTTTTAGTTTGAATATTTTTGTCATTTACATATTGTAAATTTAATCAAATATGTTTATTATAAATTGTAATATAAAAAATTAAACATGTTTACAAACTTAAGAATACAATGCAAATCTATATATGGTAGTGGGGGCCGCCCCATCCCCGATCGCTCATCTTTGTTCCAGACCCTGTTCTCATCCCCACCGGGGAATTTGATCACATCCTCATCCCCAATGGGGAAATGAGGACTTTTTTTCTCGTTTGCGTAAGTTTTTTTTAAATCAAATGTGTGAGATGCTACATGTTTAAATCTCACATTTTTCCAATAAACCTAAAATCAAAAAAAAATTAACTTAATACAAAAATATACATTATTATATAATAATTAATAAATCGAAAACCAAAAGAAATTAAATTTAATCTAAAAAAATTAAAACGTCAAATGTATCAAAACATATTGAATAATATCCAAAACCACATATAGTAATATTCCAAAATATATTGAAATAGAAATTATCATTTATCGGTTTAATAAAAATAAATAATAAATAATATATTTTATTAATCAATATATATATATATATATATATATATATACGGGTACAGGCCGGGCCGGGCCGGGCCGGGTGTGCAATACCCGTCCCCGTCCCCATCTCCAGTTTCAGCCAAACAGGGATCACCGTCCCCGTTTTCCGAGACCCGGTTTAACAGGGAATCCTCGACCCCGACCGGCGGGTGGACCGGGTTCCTCGATGGGTCGGGACCAATTCCCATGCCTATGCAAATCCTCCCCTTTCATGTTGTTTATGTGAACACCGACTTAAATATGCATCTTATGAATATGGTCAAAATGGTTGGGATAAAATGTGTGAATAATTGAATAAGATTCATAAAATCTTCAATAATTTAAATGAATTTATAATGGAAAAAGAGTCTACGAGTTGCAGATTTACATGTGAATATGTTCCATAGATGATATATTTAATTTGGTATCTTCCCTTGTGATGCCATAAATATGATACATTTCCCCCTTCAATCCTCTTCATCATCATCACCATCATCATCATCACCATCATCACCTGCAATACCTTCTTCTTTCTCATTGTTTTTTGCAACCAAAAATGGTGAAACTAACCACCATTCTTTTACTGGCTTCTTTCTCTTATCTTCTTGTTCATGTTCATGGTTTCACTGCTTCAAGATGGATCAAAGCTCATGCAACCTTCTATGGCGGCAGCGATGCTTCCGGAACAATGGGTATGTTCTCGAACCGTTTGTTTTTCATGTTAACGTTTGAGTTTACGTTATCCAAGAAAACGGGTATCGCTAATTTGTCTTTTAGAATGTGAACGTTGATGACTGTTTGTTTTTAGAGTATTTTTAACATAATCTTGAAAACGGAGAAAAAGAAAGATTTTAAAGATTTTGGAAATGATTGCTGATGAGCGAGAAAATAAAGATTTTGAAGATTTCGAACATAAATGTTGACGATCGGTTGTTTTTTGCAACGGAATCTTTAAAATGGATATTTGGGGATTTTGAATTGTGAGTTTTGATGATGTTTACTTGCTTGGTTTGTAGGGGGTGCTTGTGGGTATGGTAACTTGTACTCGACCGGGTACGGTACTAGAACGGCTGCGTTGAGTACGGCTCTGTTCAAGCAGGGTGCGGCTTGTGGCCAATGCTACAAGATCATATGTGATCACAAGGCCGACTCTCGATGGTGCAAGAAAGGAGTCTCGGTGACTGTTACTGCTACGAACTTTTGCCCGCCGAATTATGCTCAAGGGAATAATGCTGGCGGATGGTGCAACCCGCCCCTCCAACATTTCGATATGGCTCAACCCGCTTGGGAGAAAATCGGCATTTACAAAGGTGGGATCGTTCCCGTCATCTTTCAAAGGTACCCTTTTTCTCGATCTACGTGTTCCCACTAGTCGCTCAATTTATTGCACGATGTGAAAATGTGTTTGTTGATCGTGTTTTGTGTTATGGTCTTTTAGGGTACCATGTAAGAAACATGGCGGAGTTCGGTTTACGGTGAACGGAAGAAACTACTTTGAGCTTGTTTTGATCACAAATGTCGGTGGGGCTGGGTCGATTCGATCAGTGCGTGTGAAGGGGTCAAGAACCGGTTGGACGCCCATGTCAAGCAACTGGGGGGCTAACTGGCAATCTAACGCCTACCTGAATGGCCAATCAATGTCGTTCATGATCACGACAACAGATGGAGTGACAAAAACTTTCTCGAACGTTGTCCCTTCAAACTGGAGATTCGGTCAAACCTACTCAAGCCGAGTACAATTCTAAACGTGTTTCCAAGTTTAAGGGATTAGGATCTCGATTACGATATGCTTTCTCTTTTAAAGGAAGCAATCCGATAGTTTCTTTTTTCTTTTATGTTTTCCAGGTATTTCCATTTTATAGCGTATACGACTTTTACGAGGAAATGAGTTTTATACACGTGTTGACGTGAATTTATGTCGTGTTGATGTTCTCGGAATATACTTGAGAAAACTTTTTTCTTCTAGAAACTTCATAAATCTTTGATGTAGTTATGAGAACGTACTACGATTTTTTACACGGTTAAAGAAACATAATATAATCGTATGAATGAAATAAGACATTTTATTTTGCTACAATCTACCATTTTTTATATCATAAAGTGTCAAATACTCTGTTAGAACGATAAAACAGGAGGAATTCTTTAGGTTGTGTCGTCTGTTTCAGTTGATGCACGGGTTGCAAATTTGAATATTACAACTCAGGGGCTGTTTGACAATTGCTAAATGGTTTGGTGCAGAATGATTAAATGGTCAGAATGATTAAGAGGTTCTCATGATATAGTGCAAAATGAAATATAATTGTTTGGTAATTGTGTACAATGAAATTAGGGCTCTTAATGGTTAATGAAGATCCAAGATACAAAATCATTCAGAGAGTTTTAGAACCATTGAGAGGTAAACTTTTTTTTTTTTTTGCCAAACAAGATTCACCTCTTAACGATTCAAAGGTTGTCTCTTAATGGAACTATTAAGAGGTAAACAAACAACTCATCAAATTCATTAGAATTAGTTTTACTATGTTTAGCATAAATCAGTTTGCGGTGTTTGAGATTATCAGTATTTAAAAATAAGGTTTACGAGTCAAGAAATAGGTTTATTCGAGCTCGAGCTCATGAATGAATTAATTGTGCTTGAAAATGAAACCGTAAACTACTAAATTAACAACTGATTCGATCTTAAATATTAATATTATATTCGAGCTTAAAAATTATCACGAAAAAATCATTCGAGCTCGTATGGTGTTCAAGCCGAGTATTAGATTTTTTCGAGCCAAACCCATAATTCGTTATTACTTGACTCGGCTTGACTCGACTCGGGAAGTTTCTGGAAACAGATTTGGCGTTGGGCTAATGTTAAATTCGTTATTACTTGACTCGGCTTGACTCGTCTCAGAAGTTTTTGGAAACAGATTATTTTTTCTTTCCCAAAATACCCCTGGCATTGGGCTAATGTTAAATTCGTTATTACTTGACTCGGCTTGACTCGACTCAGGAAGTTTCTGGAAACAGATTATTTTTTCTTTTCCAAAATACCCCTGGCGTTGGGCTAATGTTGAAATCCGGAAGGCCCATTAAGAAGAGGGGAATGGGCCTTATAAAGTCGCAAAAGCCCTCGGCAAACCCCTCCCTTTCTCGTTCACTTTCCGATCAAATTCCCTAGTGGTGGTTGTTGTAGTCGGCGACGGCTCGATCACTCTCTTTTACAAAACCCTAAATAATCAATGTGAAATTTCTTGAATTCAATCAAACCTTACCCTCATTGTTGCAAAGTAATCAATTATTTACAAACACAATGACATCCGATTCATCCATTGCCATGGAAGGAGCCATCAGTGGTGTTGCTAACAGTTATTCCCAGCGGACGACTCTACCAGCGCCGTGGGCTCAAGTGGTTCGCGGAGGAGGTGAGCCGGACCCAGTCCCTCCGCGCTCTCCGTCTGCATCGCCTTCGTCTGTATCGACGGAACAAAATATTGTGTTTTCTGATCAGTTGACGGTAATGGAGCCGCAGACGGCGGCGGCGGTGGAGACTCACATGGAGGGTTCGGAGGGTAGTAATAATGGCAATGCGAGTGGTGTAAAGAAGTCGGCTTGGAACAAACCCTCGCCAAACGGTGTCGTCGATGGGACTAATACGCCTGTCATGGGTGCTGCTTCTTGGCCGGCGCTTTCTGAATTGACTAGGCCGTTACCGAAATCATTGTCGTTCCCATCGGAATCATCTTCTAAACCTACATCTGATGGATCAGTCACTGTCTCTCAGGTTCGTTAATGTGGTTCCGTTATCGTCTATTAGATATGTTTTTGGTATAATGTTTCTATTATATATATATATTATGTATCGTGCTACTATTTTAGATACAATCAATACTGATAATTACAAATTCTGAAGAAAGAAAGAACAGAAAGCCACAATTACTGCTTTCTATGAGTTTCATGATTGTGTGTTGTTATTGGTTTTATACAGGCACCTATAATCTTGCAACCACAGCAGAAACCTGTTAAAACTAATGCAAGCCATCATTCTAATCAAAATCATACCCACAATCTCCGGCAAAGGTCAATGAAACGAGGTGGAGGTGCAGGGGGTGCCTACAATCGGCCTCCGCCACCCCCTCCACCGCCAATGCCGCCATTCCCTCTTTTCGACATGCCGTATGGTAGTTTTGTACCAGCAGTGTTGGATTCTCCAGTAAGAGAACAATCTCCATATAATGGCAACAATTTTGCCCCAAGACCGATGGGTGGTGTTGGGCCCCACTCGAATGCCATTCACGATCACTCTTCGAACAGAAAGAGGAATAACTTTGGTCCTCGCCCTCGCGAGGATGGAGGACTCTATCTTAACAATGGGCATGGAGGCAGGCGAGATCACCATGATCGTGATTGGCGTGGTCCACGAAGTCACGGTGCAATACCACATCAAATGGGTCCTCCCCCTCCCCCTCCACCTAGGGGGTATATGCAACAAGCTCACCTGGGTCCTGCTCCTTTTATTGCTCCTCAGCCCATGAGACCATATGGAACCCCCATGGGTTATGGTGAGTCCTTAACTATGATTATATTAGTCTATGTTGGTTGCAAGTTAGTACCAAATTTTTGTGTCTAGGGTTACCTGGCTGGGGTTTTCATTGATACAATCGATCTACTCTTTGGGTAGACGACAGTTTGGTATGGTTTTTTGGTTGGTTGGAAGAAATCAGTATTAACTTCTTTAACTTCCTGCAGAGATGGCAGCACCGTTTCTCTATGTTCCAACACTACCTCCAGAGCCTTATAGGGGTGCCCCTCTTCTCCCTCGTGCAGCTCCGCCCTCTATGTTCATCCCTGTTATGGATCCATCATTGTCTGTTTTGATACTAACTCAAATTGAGTACTATTTCAGGTATTGTAGCTTCGTTAATGATAATTGTATACCTTATATGACAATTCACAATGATGCTAATGAAACTTGTTTTCCACAGTGATGCTAATTTGGTGAAAGACAATTATTTGAGGTCGAACATGGATGAAGAGGGTTGGGTGCCTGTCACTTTAATTGCTGGATTTCGTCGAGTAAGTAATATTTTTATTTATCATGGAGCAAAGAGGAATGCTAATCTATATTTTTGTTTAAAATTGAAGATGGAGTACTTGATGGCTATATGTTTGAATTTTTACTCAGAGATACTCAATGAAGAAAAGGATCATAATATGATTAAAAATTATAAATTTCATCATAACTCAAGATAATAAATTAATGCGAAAATGCTATTCATGAAGTAAGATCACATTGTTTAATCATTTTGTTTTTTAAACCAAGAACAATTACCAAGCAATGGAACAGTAATGATTTTATTAAATTATGTGAGCATGAGAGGTTGGTTGAACTGGTGCCTCACATATGTGGCCAATGCTCGTATAAAATTATTTATGTTGTGTCTGTGAAAGATCCTAAAGGAAGAATATTGCTGGTTTTTACCTTTTCTATTCAAATGAAACGTTTTTTTTTAAACTTATTCTCTTTTCTTAATGTGTCATGTTTCTTTTTAGTTCTTATTCTCTTTATTGTCTGAAAATTTATGTGCCTTTTGATGTTATTGATCAATTTACCGAGTCTATTTTATATTGTTACTTTTTTGCCATGACTTCAACCTGTGTGAATTTATAATATGCAAGTTTCACAGTTTTGAAAGGAAGACGATACTACCGCCGAATGCAAGAACTATCACTTGCAAAGAAAATCTTTTCCACCATCTGTGTGTTTTATATGTGATGATGATTTTGTTGATAATATTGCAATAAGAAACGTCAAGTGTAAGTTGCTGTTGCTGGGCCTCTACATCATGCATAAAAGCCATTAATATGCACATAGACATGTTATGTATGGTGCTAATTCACAGTTTCAGAGTGTTCTAGAATTCTTTTTTTAAGGAAAAGAAAGGGAAGGGGATGGAAAGGGGGGGAAACAAAAATACCATGTGTAAACTTTTTAGGAGGGAAAGGAAATGAATAGGAGGGAAAATATCATTTATGTTTTCTCCTTGAACTTTCATCCCAAATGTTGGAAGAAAGGGTCCTCATAAGGAAAAATGAGAAAAACAAATATAAAGCGCATATTTGTAAAAATGACGTTTCCTTTCCTTTGTCTCCGGTTCAAGAACATGAAAAATTGTTTCATTTCCAGACCTTTCAGAACACGAATAAAATTACCTTATTTTCTTTCCAGTATTTACCTTTCCATTATTTTCCCTTCCTTTCTATTTCTTTTATTCCCAAATTTGAGAACACAGTGTCAGTGATGAGTGCATCATCTCGAATCTGAAACTTCCATAAATGTATTTTGTATCCTATGGATCTATGATCATTCATGAGTCAAGTTATCTTGTAAAATGAAAATGAGGATGAGACATCGTAATGGTTGTTGCAACTCAGTAGAGCAGAAGCAATCTGCCAAAGCTATGGAATGTAAAATATATTGGCAGGGGAGCAAGATTTACAGTCTGTGGCCAGTAAGCTCCTGAATTTCACATTGTTGATTGTTTTACTGTACAGTTTACAAGATTCATTACTAACTGTATGGTAAAACAATCTTGTGTGGTGACCATTGAAGTCTCTGATGTCACTGCAACTAACTTATTAGAAGATGAATGTCTATGTTACATGAATGTGCCTTTTTATGTGCTGATCCCACTTGGTGTGGTAATTGGTATTGAAGTATCGTTTGTTTGCTAGTCAATGCTACCCCTATGAGTCAAGTGTAAATGGTTATTTGTAATCCTAAAGAGTCTTAATTAATAGCTTACTGTTCATAACTGGCCTTTCCAATTGAGGGAAGTGCCTTCTCTTTGTTAGGAAAGCAAGGCCATGAGGGTGACCATAAATTGGAATGTTATTTTTGTCACTGATGTTTTTGTCTTTCTTTCATTGATTCTCTTCTTCCTTTCTTGCTTTCATGTTCTCTCTGTACAGACAAATATATATATATATATATATATATATATATAAGGTATGTATGCAGTATTATATGCGTGTGTGTATGTTTTCTATCCAAGAGCAGACCATGGTAGTGAGTGGCTGGCATGGTTAAGGATTTACATGATTAAAAGATTAGCAGTAATACTAATATTATTTAACAGACTATTAGTTTTTCCTTTGTTTTGGCACACTGGTTTTTTTCCTAGTTTTGTTCTTATTAATTTAATTTATGATAGGACCCTTGTAATTCCAGTTATGAATATAACAAATACATTGATGTGGTCAATTTTAGGGCTACACTTGATGATGAAGAAGTTCTCATTGATCTAAACTGTTGTCTTGAGAGATAATATTTCTTGTTGACTCCACAAAATAAATAGCTTCATAGGGATCATTACAAGGGGATTGGTGTGGGCTAAGGGTTTTAACAATTACATTAATTATGTGGGAATCCCACAAATAATATCTTTTTTTCATGTATTAAGTATTTATGTATTATATGTCACTAAACTGAAATCCATATAGTTTATTGAATTTCTGACCCACAAAACTTGCACCTGAATCCTTGCAATGTAGATGAACCCATAACATAAATAGTGCTGCTTTCTTATCCATTAAATTTTTGTGCTGCGAGAAGAGAGGTTCAGTGTATTATCAACTGATAAATGAAACCATATCTTATATGTGCTATTATATACTTGTTACGAGTTCAAAGTGAATTTTTGCATGTTCCAAGAACTTTATACCTGAAAGTTGAGTTTTTTATACGATGGAACACTAAACGATTCTTACTGACAGTTCTGTTTGTTGTTTTTGTCCCTTCATTCTGGAAATAAATATAGTTTAGTACCGAGACCAACTTATATAGAGTTGTTTTTTTCTTATGTTACTTCCCTCTCGTGCATGATCGAGGTCTTTTTATTGATGTTTCCATCTTAAGGTAGATTTACACTCTACATAGGCGAATGATTTCTTTTGCTGCATCACTGCATGTTTTTGTTCGTTGGGTACTCTTCTGTAGGGGTTGAGCAGTTGACAATTTTATCCTCTCTTGGATATATATATATATATATATATATATATATATATATATATATAATGAAGTCCTGGATGGATTGGTGTGCTTCCTTCATTCCTACGATTCCGCCTCTCTTTTATATATATATATATATATATATATATATATATATATATATATAATGAAGTCCTGGATGGATTGGTGTGCTTCCTTCATTCCTACGAGTCCGCATTTCTTGACTTGAGAGGGGTATATGTACGTATGTCTATATATGTTTCACACATCATCTCAATGATTATGATGTTAAGTTCACCTTTTATTATGGTAGTTAATGCAAAGTTTTCACTTTACAATTTCTCTAATTACAATGCTTTTTCAACAAATTATGAGCTATAATTATGTGTTTGCCCATTTTCTTAGTTACAAACTATCAGTGATATAGATTTGCTTGAGAAGATTTTACTATTCTTTTAGCAAGGGTATGTTAGACATCCAACAAATAGATCAATCGTACTAAGCTTTATGTCTTCTCAGCCATTGCCATTTTTATGGGATGGAGTGATTAAGGTATTCGAAGTTGAGTGGCGCTCTTAAAAGCTTTTTCAAGAGCTCCCATAGCTTTTTCAAAAGCTTTCAAAAACATCACAATCAATTTTTCACAAGCCGGGGGTCTTTAGGTAAACAACCTCTTCGTTCTTTGGGATAGAAGAAAGGTCTTCATACACCCTCCTCCTCCAACCCTACCTCCATGTGCGATAGAGTAGGCCTGTTTGATTTGGTGTGGTTTATGTAATTTTAGGTAGCGTGTGGCTAGTGTTTTCTACTTTTCTTATATAATCAAATGCACAACTTTCTTTATATAACCATGGTGTCTGGGCCAGTTTTGGTGCACCTCGACTAGTCCCATGGGGCTCCGAAGTTAACAGCAGGGAAAATTCCAGTGGCTGACTCAAACTAGTGACCAGTGGGGAGAAAACCCAAGGCTTGACCAGCTGAGCTGCACCCCTAAGGGTTTGCCTTATTCTTGTATATCAAAGAGGGAATGGTCTTTCAATGCAAATAACAATGTCTAGTTATCTTAACTACAATATATTTGCGGATATGACGATCAGCTACCCAAAATTGGTTCAGCTGTACTCGAGTCATCTACTAGTATTGATGCTTTTTTTTCGCTTTTCGATGTGATTTTCAGGTTCAAAGTTTGACAAGTGACATTCAAATGATTTTGAATTCCTTGAGAGACTCGACGGTTGTTGAAGTTCAGGTACCTTCTATACATGCCTGATTCATCTCTATATTTACACCAAATTATGTATAGCTTCTCAAGCTTGTAGTTTAACTGGAGCATATTTATTTCTTGATCTCCTGTATAAGTTCATAAACTACTAACAAGATTTTTCGGGTTTTTTACTGGCTGCTTTTCATGTTGTATTTGGCTGACAAATATTTCTGTAGTTGTTTCTGTCGATTTCTTTGTCAATGTGATTACAAATGGCATAACTGTTTACATAGGCTAAAAATTAATTGAAAAAATGACGTAAACGGAACTTGAAAAATTAACTGAAAAAAATATAAGGGGCATATTAGTGGTGAATCAGATAGGATACCATTTTATAATTGAGCAGAATTGTAACAGGTCAGCAAGAACAACGAATGACGTCTTACCTTTGTGCTAACTGCTTTGATCTCACGTTTTCTTCACCGAACTTTCACATTATCTTCATATAATCTATTTATTTTCAGGTTCCATGATGTTAGTGTTATATAACTTTGTTTTAAGTCGTCGTTATACAAAACTTTCTGACAATTTGTCTACTTTTGTGCAGGGGGAAACCGTAAGGAGGCGTAACGAATGGACAAAATGGGTAAAAACATCCAATAAGTTTCCAGCTGATTCCAGCTTTCATTCGCCACGTGCAGCAACAGATGGCTTGGTCGTAGAAACTCCGTTACAGAAGCTCACGTTGGATGAGTCAATAACCGCCGAAAAGATGACTACCGATACAAATGATGCCCACAATGAAGCAGATTCATCCATTCTTGCTAACAGAGAGATCAACACCGGCGAGCAGTCTATGAATTCGAAATCTTCAACATCTTCAAATCAAGATCTTTGAGTGAGTGAGCGAGCTCAGATTTTGCAGGTTGCAGTAAATAATGAGAGCGGTTTGATGAACGGAGTGAAGTATTGCATGATTCGTTGTTTGTATAGATACGCCATTTCTGCAGGTAATTTCTTAGCATTTAGCAGTTTGATTGGATCGAAATTTTGAGGCGGCATCGTGGCTGGAGGTCAGAGGGATAGAATTTCGCGTTTTTTGCTCCCCGAATATGTTTGAAGATTGGTTGGGATTTGTTCGTATTTAACTTGGATTTTCTCATTTTTTTTTTTGGTTTCGGAACGATGAATTACATATTCTTGATATACCTTGATTTGGTTTTATGACTTTGGTAGATTGCTGATGGTTTAACCTTAAATTTTTGGGTCTGTTTTAAAGATTTGTAGATATTAAATTTTTATGGGTGTTTTAATTTTATTGATTGCTTTTGTTATATGAAGTTTTGGGCCTTCGGCCTTCTAAAAGGTGCGCGTCATGGCAACTGTTGTGGTGCGTCGTGTTATAAGGCTTGTTTTTGACGTTACGTTAACCAATGTGGCATGTTATTGGCCGATGTATGTATGCTTTTTGTAAGGCGTTATTTGATCTTTTGTAGTATATAACCAGCAGCTGTTGGTTTTAGATCATTGAATGTGGAATCATTCTGTGAGAAGGAAAGTTATGGTGAGAAGTGTAACAAGAGATTTGAATCCTTGATCAATTCTATTCTCATTTTCATCCATGAATTGCGTTTTTAGAAATAAATTGATCTGGTATATCTAGGTGTACCTCATTTAATGTCGACATTCAATTAGGATTGATCCAAGAGTGGGTATCTCTTCTTACATTTCTCACCATAACTTTTCTTCTCATTGGAACCCACCCTCTCTATATATATATATATATATTTGTGTGTGTACTATCTTATAAAGCAGATTTTATAAAAGTTTTAAAGTCTTAAAAGACAAGTTTTTAGTATAGAGTACAACATTTATATGCATATAGTCTTTCACATACCTCATACAAACTCATATATGAACTTTGACAATTCACAGTCCTGATCACAGCCCTAAGACGATGATTCACACTCCAAGACGATGATTCACGCTCCAAGATGATGATTCATACCAGGATGTAGGGTTTTTTAATCTGTGGTTTCTCATATAATTCGCTCCTCTAGGTTCCCCCAACATGACGATTCATGCTCCCGCTCCTCTTGACGAAGGCATAGATCAGGTAGGGTTTTTGCAATTTCTTGTATATCTATACTATCTTATAAAGCAAATTTAGCAAAAGTCTTAAAGTCTTAAAATACTAAATGACCAAGATAATTTTAAATTTACACTTTATACCCCTATAATTAGTTAATTAATTTACTTTACGTTCTTTACTTTAAAATGTTTCATTTTAAACTTTTATCGAATTAATATACATAATCGTATATCAATTAAAACATGTTTAAAAAATACATTTTTATTTTAACAAGTT